>NW_028134896.1:0-99908 GCF_964662115.1 Mustela nivalis | reverse complement strand
GCATTCTTGTTTTGTATTATATTGCATTATAAAGTTTTTTTTTAACAGACTGCATTTTTTAGAGTAGTTTGGGGATCAAAGTAAAATTCCCTTTCCCCACATACACACAGCCTTCCCCATTATCAACATCCTGTACCACGGTGATAATTTTTCACGCTCACTGACCCTACACTGACACATCATTATCACACCAAAGTCCACAGTTTACATTAGAGTTTACTCTTGGTGGGGCACCAGGGTGGCTCAGTGGGTTAAGGCTTCTGCCTTCGGCTCAGGTCATAATCTCACGGTCCTGGGATCGAGCCCCAGACCAGACTCTCTGCTTGGCAGGGAGCCTGCTTTCCCCCAACCCCTGCTTTCCCCACCTGCCTCTCTGCCTGCTTTGATGCCTGTCAAATAAATAAATAAAATCTTAAAAAAACCTTTTCTCATAGAGTTCACTCTTGGTATAGTATCTTATGCATTTTGAAAACTGTGTAGTGATATATATCTAAAATATCATACATATCATACAGAACATTTTCACTGGCCTAAAAAACCTCTGTGCTCTGACTGTTCCTCCTCTCCTAACTGCTACAAACCGCTGACCTTTATGCCATTTGCATAGTTCTGCCTTTTCTAGAAGGTCATATAGTTGGATCCTTGCAACATGAAGCTTTTTCAAATTGACTTCTTTCTTATTATGACGGATTTTAAGTTTGTTCCTTGTCTTTTCATTGCTTGATAGCCATTTCTCTTTATCGCTGAATCATATCCCATTGTTTCAATGGACCACAGTTTATCTATCCATTCTCCTCCTGAAGGACATCTTGGTTACTTCCAACTCTTGGCACTTATGGGTAAAGCTGTTACAAACACAGGTTTACATGCAGGAATCTGTGTACACAAAGTTGTCGCTCTTTTGGGTGAGTACCAAGGAGCACGATTGCTGGATCATATGGTAAGAATATGTTTAGTTTTGTAAGAAACTGCCCAACTGTCTTCCAAAGTGGTAGCACCATTTTGGTGTTCTCACCAGAATGAATGAGAGTTTCTCTTGTTCCTCATCGTCAAAAGGATTTAATGTTGTCAGTATTTTGGATTTTAGCCATTCTAATAATGTGTAGTGATATATCATTGTCTTATATATTTATTTATTTTTTAAAAAGATTTTATTTATTTATTTGACAGAGAGAGATCAGAAGAAGACAGAGAGGCAGTCAGAGAGAGAGAGAAAGGGAAGCAGGCTCCTGCTGAGCAGAGAGCCCAACGTGAAACTCGTTCCCAGGACCCTGAGATCATGACCTGATCCAAAGGCAGCGGCTTAACCCACTGAGCTGTCCAGGCGCCCCTCATGTTCTTTTAATTTACAATTCCTTAATTAGACATGCTGTGATCATCACAGCATCTGTTCATATCATTATTGCCATCTCAATATCTTCTTAAGTGAGGTGTCTGTTCCAGTCCTTGCCAATTTTTCAATCAGGTCATTCATTTTCTTGTGTTTGAGTTAATAAATGAATAAATAATAATAATAAATAATAAATAAATAAATAATGAATGAATGAATTTATTATATATATTATCTATAATATATATTATAAATATTATTATATATTAAATAATTTATTAAAAATAAATTTATTAATGAGGCCAAGAATTCAGAATCACAAATACTTCAGAACTAATAACTGCCATCACTTATTGTTATTGTATAAGATTAATCCTACGATCAAGTTTCAATTTTAAATTCTTACAATTTTAAATTCTTAAAACCTTATGAAGAAGCATCATTTGGAGGGAACAGTTTTCATAATTTTGCATCCATCAGCCTTTTTTTTTAGATTTTATTTATTTATTGGACACAGAGAGAGAGAGAGAGAGGGAGATTACAGGTAAGAAGAGAGGCAGGCAAGCAGGGAGGGAAGCAGGCTTCCTTTTGAGCAGAGCCCGATGTGGGGCTGGATCCCAGGACCCAGAGACCATGACTTGAGATGAAGGCAGAGGCTTAACCCACCACCCACATTATGAGAGAGCCCCTCAGGTGCCCCTCATCCATCCGACTTAATTGTTTGGAGGAAAATGTGTGGATCAATAATGCCTTAAGGAGCTAATCTCTCTAAAGGATTTTCAATCTTTACCCCTTCAAGGTTTTTGCACAGTTCTGATAGCCTCTAAACATCCAGCTGATTTCTACAGTGACAGGCCTGTTAAAAACTGTCCGCAAACCAGGAATAAAGCTTGAAACATACCAGTCAAGAGCAATTTTGAGTCTTTTAAGGAATTTATCATCATTTCTTTGTTATGATTCCAGGTTCCTGGGATTGAGTCCCACAGTGGGCTCTCTGCTCAGCAGGGAGCCTGCTTCCATTCCTCTCTCTCTGCCTACCCCTCTGCCTTCCTGGGATCTCTGTCAAGTAAATAAATAAAATTTAAAAAAAACATATTTTATACCAGTTATTCATGTTTATTAACTAAGATATCACAATACAAATAATTGAAGCAGTTGATCTTTATTAATACCTTCAACAAGATAAAAAAATATGTCATATTTTCTCCAAAAATTTTATATCATCTGATAGGTCAGATATATAAAAAATAACATTTAAAGTCTTAAAAATATCAGCAAATATTTTCATTTAAATGCAAATTTCAAGAAAATCTACTTTTCCAAACACGACTTTTTATCCTATATTTTTTTTAAATTTGTCAATATCTGATAAATTGTTTAGCGAGACTATAAATGTTAGATCGAAAAAAATGATTAATAGATGTAGGTTCAAATTATTATGTTCCATTAAAAATGATTTAGTCTTTGATGAACATCTGTTTGGTAATGTGTTGTATCCAAATATAGTAAATTAATCACATATATAAAATTATAGAGAAATGACACCTTCCATTCCATTATGAGTAGAGCTTTTAAAATGCTATTTGTCACAACCTGTCATCTTCTCATTATGTAGCATTATGTAGCATTTAAAAAATGTATACTCTTCACTTTGAAGTCTTTTAGAAATCTAAAATGTGACTTTCTATGGATTGTGTTTCCATATTCCTTTATTGCCACTTTGAACAAATCCACATGCTTTGATTCAAAGGTAATAAATTCCTCTTATTTGGAAAAATGATGTTTATTTTTGTTCTCTCACCCTTAGCAGGTGGTTTCATTTTAGCACACTTCAGAGTTATAATTTCATGCTTATTAAAAACATTTATTATGATCTACATAGATGAATGAAACTTTTATTTTATTAAATTATTTGCCAAAAACTCTGTAATTTTAAAAAATGTATTTCTTTTGAAGGGTTATTTTAGAGCATTCAGAGAGGATCTAGGAGTGTGGTATTATGCAATTTTTAAGTAGGTTTGAAATGGTTATTCATATGATTGTTTCTTTGAGGCTTTTGCTTATTTTGGTTTTTTTTGTCTTATTTTCTCTTATTTTGTTCATTATATGCTACAAAATATTTTGAAAGTAAATTTAAGGTATGTTTTACATAGTTTATTTTTTGGAAAAAATATTGAAATGACTTATGAAATTCAGTATACTCTCTACATTAATTTATTCTGAAATTTACCAATTGTCTACTGTCTATTATATGGCAGATATTACTTCAGACTACACTGGTAAATGAAATACTTGGCTTTGTAGAACGTTTATTTTAATGGGTGAGACAATTAAAAGCTATAAACCTGAATAAAAATTGCATAGTGCATTCAAAAATGATGAGTGCAATGGGGAAAAAGAAAAATTAGATCAGGGTGAGAAAAATCAAGGTTGCTAGGCAGGGGATGGGGAGGTAAGAATTTTAATAGGAAGATCAGGTTAGTTACAATGAAGCTGACAATTGAACAAACGTATGGAAAGGCGATGAATTTGCCCAGAACTATCAGCAATAAGGTCACTCCAGACAAAGGAATTGGCTATCTTGAAGGCCATAAGTTTGGATCGTGCCTGGCATATCTGAGGAATAGCAAGGAGGCCACTGTGAGGGACTGAAGAGTAGCAGGGAAAGAGGTCACAAAGGTTAAATGAGTGGCTAGATCATGTAAAAGCTTAGAAGTCATTGTAAAACGCTGGCTTTATATTTGAAAACTTACTGTGTGATAGAATTTCTGCTAATAACTGAGAGTTCAAATGTCCATAAAATTTCAAGGATTCTTATTCTAGTAAGACAGAATAAAGAAAAAGAGTTCATATTTTCACATGGTGTAACAAATGCTTGGAGATCCAAGTGTAGGAAGCTATGGGAGCACAGAAGAAGGCACTAAAATTACACCAATATATTTGATGACTGTGACTTTATATAAATTTGTATTTTCTAGATTGTTTTTATAGTCATGGAATCACACAGTATATTCTATTCATTGCCTGGCTTTTCTTTTCTCAGCATCATTACTTTGAGAATCTCCAATTGTAAATAGTTCATTTTGATGTTGAATAGTAATCTCTTTAATGAATAGATCATAATTTGTCTTTGCTCTATTGATGGACATTGATGAACATTTCTACTGTTTTCAATTCTTAAAAATAAAGCTGCTATGAAATTCATATACAATTCCTTGTACGAACATAGCTTTTGTTTCTCTTGGTTAAATGCCTAGAAGTAAAATGGCTATTGGTGTAACTGCAACGTATTTTGCATTTAAAAAAATTTTCAAACTATTTTCCAAAGTGGTGGTATCATGATATATGCCAACAACAGTTTAGATTTTTTGTTGCTTCTCAATCTAGCTCAGACGAAGTACAATTAGCCTTTATAATTTTAGCCATTCTAATAGATATGTAAGCATGTCTCATTATGATTTTAATTTGTATTTCTTTAATGTCTAAATGTTGAGAAATTTGTCATGTGCTTATAAGCCATCCATATCCTTTTGGTGACATGTCTCTTCAATAATTTTCTTCATATGTAAAATTGGATACTCTGTTTGGTTTTAAAGGTTTTTTATTTTTATTCATTTTTTAATAATCAGAGTTGATGTCCATTATCAGATATATAATTTGCAAATCCCTTCTCCATCTTTACGGTTTCTCAATGGAGCTTTGATAGCTGTGTCTTTCAAGAAATATGCTACTTCTTTCTTGGTACACGGAGGTATACCAGAACATTATCAATGTTGACCTTTGAAAAGAAAATCAAGGCTTAAGATATATGTAGTCTGCGCTTGTTGGGAGTGTTCTGTAATATCAAGCATAACTTATTAGTTGATAATTTTGTTCAAGTCTTACATATCTTACCAATTTGATGATCATTTGTCTATATAATCTCAAAATAAAGGTGTTGAAACTTTTTTCCATTTCTCTTCTAAGGTAGAAGTTATGATTTTTGTTCTTAGTTTTTCCCTATATATCCCCAAATCTGTTATTAAGTATTAAAAGTCAAGAATTATTATACTCCCTGATAAATTCATCCTTTTACTCTTCTGTAATTTTGCCTTGATCTTTATGTCTGATAATTAAATTTGCTTTAAATTCACTTTTCATTATCTTGATATAACCACCAAAGTTATAGTGTGATTAGTGTTAATATAGCATATTTTTTCTTTTACTTTATAAAGCACTTCTATATTTAATCCTGGAAAAAAAAAAAAGCTTTTTAGCTCTGGAAGCATCTTTCTAAATTATTTGTTTTTTTTTTTAAATGAAGCAGTAACAATTTTTGTTAAGGGACCTAAACTGAAAGTAGGTTTATTTATTAATTTAATTAGTAAAAGATTTTATTTTGTTTATTGACAGCAAGAGAGAGAGAGAGAGGAAGCGCACAAGCGGGAGGAATAACGTGCAAAGGGAGAGGAAGAAGCAAGCTCCTCGGGGTGCGAGTAGTCCCATGCAGGGCTGGATCACTGTACACTGGAATCATGACCTCAGCCAAAGGCAAATATCTGCTTAAACAACTGAGTCATCTAGGCACCCCTAGAAAATTTAAAAAAAAAAAGACCTTTTAAAATCATTTTGTTTCTTTTTTTTTAATATTTTATTTATTCGACAGACAGAGAGACAGGAAGAGGAACTATAAGCAGGGCAGAGGGAAAAGGAGAAGCAAGTTTCCCACTGAGCTGAGAGCCTGATGTGGGGCTCCATCCCAGGACCCTGGGATCATGACCTGAAAAGAAGGGACACTTACAAAGGAAGCCACCCAGACACCTCTTTCCTTTGTTTTTAAAATATGGCAACTGATGCTTCCCAGCCATGAGAAGCATATTACCCATTGATTAAATCTTTGATAACAACCTATTTAAAGAGGTGTGTAAATATATACTTACTCAGATTTATACACTTTGTGTTTTCTTCATAGTTTGGGGCTGGACCCCATGGTCACAACACTGCTTCCAGTCTTTGCCTTCCCATCTGTTGATACCAGGCATTTGGTCAGCAAACCAAATTAGTATCATAATTAATAAGCCCTTGGCAACATATCTCTGGAGCAGGGGTTGCTCTTAGCCAAGGCCCAGAGAAGTTGACCTCCCCTCGCTAGTGCTATAGCCCCAAGGACTAGGTCCCTGCCACCAGAACTCAGTCTTACATGTTATGCTAAGCAGACAAAACCAAAACCGGAGAGCTCCGACAGCTTTCACTGGCATGCCTCATCTCCCACTCCCTCGACGTCCAGGCAGTACCAGATGCCAGGGAGGGGTCTTGGTCCAACATATGGGAAGGAAGGAAGTAGCCATGAGCAAGTATCTGCCTCTCTGTGCCTTTCTTTCATGAGCAGGTTGTAAGGAGGAGGAAGAGGAAGGGGAAGAGAGGTGAACTTCAAGGGGTGAAGGCCTCAGGTAGGCAGCTGGCTCCTGCCAGTAGGAAAGGGGCAAAGGAGAAGGCAGTGAGTCTTGCAGGGAGGGTGGGGGGTAAGGGTTACAGGTTATGATGGAATCTGGACAGGAGTAATAGGGATACTAGTCATTTGAGTCCACCATTGGCAAGCTGGGCTGGGTGTCTGGGCAGATAGGCCTCCCTGGGCAACGGCACATGAGAGAAGGTGGAATTCTTCTCTGTGGAGCAGGTGGAGCTTTGGGTGTTGGGAAAGCATAGACAGTATTGTTCCAGGGCCAAGGACAGGTCCGGGTACTCCTGGTTGAAGGTCAAGGCCACAGTATGATCCAGGTCTTCTACCAGCAGCTTGAAGGTACCACATGCCAGCCACCCCTCATTATTGTGTATAACTCTCTGGTGCACTTATTGGCTTATCCATCAAATGACTCCTTCAGCAGCTTGAAAAACACCTCCACAGGCACTCTAGGTTATGGGAGGCTTCCAGAGTGAAGATTTTGCACAGGATCACCCCAAAAGACCAGAAGTCACTCTGGTGGATGTAGATCTGGCCAAACATGGCCTTAGGGATCATCCACTTCACAGGCAGTCCACTGTTGGTTGTCTTTTTATATAACTGATGTGGTGATATCTCTGGCAAGGCTGAAGTCTGAGATCTTCATCATGTTGTCCTTTGTCACCAGTACTTCCCTGATGGCCAGGTTTTGGTGTATGCACTTCTTGGAGGCAAGGTACTCCATGCCTCAGGCTACCTGGTAGGCACAGGATGCCAGGTCCTTGGAGGAGAGTTGCTCTGCTGCATTGTGGCTGATATTGTAACAGTACTCCAGGTCAGGAGGCCTCTGGGCCTGCAGGTACTCCTGTATGTTGTCTTTGGAGGCATATTCCGTGAGAGTGTACGAAGGACAATGGCAAGTTGTACCATAACTTAACCATCTCAGACTAGTGTAGTGTTAAATTTGTTTTTCTCAGCAATATTTTGGGTCACTTACCACTTTTCAAGGATTTAAAGTACTATCATTTTACTTAAAACTGTGAAATTTGGTCAGTGTTAAATTTCAATTTATGTTAAAACATTCTGTAAACTGTGTTAAACTTTGACATTTCTTCCCTCTGTTCAGTGAATAACACTATATCATATTTTGAAAAATACACTAATTTTCATTTTGAAAAATATCCCCTTTTCCTCTTATGGTAATTATTGATATGAATTAATAGTAGAATTTGATATGGTTCCATATGACCATAAATACTTTATCGTATTTTATCAAATTTAATAATGAATATAATGTACTTCTTTGGACAATTTTTAAAGACCAGTCTACTCTTAAAAAAAAACAAATGGAGATGCACTTCTTCAGTTCACACAAATTTCATTTTATTATATATAACCTCAGATAAATTTCAACAAATCATAATTTATTAAAATTATGTCTACTTAAAAATCTCATAGAAGAGTAAAACCATCAAAAATAAAAATAAACACACACAACACACACACATCACCCATGTATTGGCAAATCACAATTGCTGTAAGAATACATTAGACATTCCACAGTTAAGGGCTTAAAATTTCCATCAGTGACAAAAAGATTTGTATCCAAATGGACTGATTTTCCAGAATCCAAGAAAAAGTCTCCTAGGGTTTATTTAAAGATAAATATTTGAACAAATACTTCTTAAATTTAGGAAATTCAGAACATACGATTAAAGAATATTTGCAGTGCAGACTATATTCAATCCGTCCTTCAAAATGTGCCTTTGAGTACATAATTCTGTTTTCTCTATCTAAATTGAGCTGTCCTCCAAGGAAGTTTTCTAAAATGTGTGTCTCTGTGTGATAAATGTTCTAAGACCTAACATGCTTCATTGTATTTTTACTGTGCTCTCAAATTTAATCAATAATTTGGCTTGATGTATAATATCTAGTTTCAAATATCTTTTCCATCTATACAAACACCCAGAAGTCTCCTTTATATGCTACTACTATTGAGAATTCTGCTGTCAGTATTATTCTTGTACATTTTAGGTGATCTGTTCTTCTCTTGGGCATTATTTATGCTCTTCTCTGTTTTTGATATTCTTAAAACTCACCATAATATATATGAGTGTTTTTTTTAAAGATTTTATTTATTTATTTGACAGAAAGAAATCACAAGTAGTTGGAGAGGCAGGCAGAGAAAGAGAGAGGAGGAAGCAGGCTCCCCACCAAGCAAAGAGCCCCGTGTGGAACTGGATCCCAGGACCCTGAGATCATGACCTGAGCCGAAGGCAACGGCTTAACCCACTGAGCCACCCAGGCACCCTATATGAGTGGTTTTTGGTGTGTGTGGTTTTTGTTTTGTTTTGTTTCTGATGTCTCATGTTTGGCATCATTTTAAGTCTGGTATCTTTTATCTTTCTTTAATTCTCCAAAATTTATCTCAGTACTTATTTAAATATTTTCTTTATTTTTTTTCTCTTCTGCTGCATTTGGGCAGAAGTCATTAATTTGTTTGTTTGTTTGTTTTTCCCAACTCACTTATTCATTTTACAGCTATATTCATCTTAGTCTCCATTTATTGTATTCTTTATTTCAACAATTTTCACTTAATTTATATTCACAGTATAGTATCTTTCTTTTCTTTGTATATGTATATCATTATTTTATCATATACTTTTAAGCTATTTTTTTAAATATTTTATTTACATATTTGACAGTGAGAAATCACAAGTAGGCAGAGAGGCGGGCAGAGAGAGAGAAAAGGAAGCAGGCTACCTGCTGAGCAGAAAGCCTGATGTGGGGCTTGATCCCAGGACCCTGAGATCATGACTTGAACCGAAGGCAGCGGCTTAACCCACTGAGCCAACCAGGTGCCCCTTTTAAGCTATTTTTTAAAAGTACATTTTTTTTTTAAGATTTTATTTATTTATTTATTTGACAGAGAAAGATCACAAGTAGACGGAGGGCAGGCAGAGAGAGAGAGAGAGAGAGAGAGAAGCAGACTCCCTGCTAAGCAAAGAGCCTGATGCAGGATTTGATCCCAGGACCCTGAGATTATGACCTGAGCTGAAGGCAGTGGCTTAATCCACTGAGATACCTAGGTGCCCCTACGCTATTTTTTAAATTCCTGTTCCAATAATACTTGGATTGCCATATAAAGTTAACCACATCATCTTTTTTAGGTAAGTAATTGTACTTTTTATGTGCATAGTTATTTTGGTCCATGAGTTCAGCTCCTCTTAGGTTCATCAAATCTCTGTAAAGTCTGGGTATGCTAAGATTTTCTAAGCAACAATAAAATACATTGAAACCTGGTAGCTTAATTGTAATAATGTTTTCTTTCTCAATCATTCACAATAGCATTACATTCTGAGTAGCTTCTTTTTTTTTTGCAGCTATAGTGTTTGGAAAAACTTGAATTGTGATATCACTGTGATAATGTGAATTAGTCAGGGTTTTTCAGAGAATCGGGAAGAGAAAAAAAAATGAAGATATTCTCCAGGGCCAACTCTAGAAGTGACTATTAAAACATCTGTCCAAATTCAATTGAACAAAACTCAGAAATGCCATCTCCAGTGAAATACAAAGAAGATTATATATAGTTCTGGGCACACACATCTCATTTGACCCAATGATGTACATCAATGAAAGACTGAAGGCCAATCACCACTCCATGGTAGAATTTAAAAATAAATTTACTAATGAGGCCAAGAATTCAGAATCAAAAATACTTCAGATCTAATAATAACTGCCTTCACTTGATGTTATTCTATAAGATAAATCCTACGATCAAGTTTTAATTTTAAATTCTTAAATCCTTATGAAGAAGCATCATTTGGAGGGAGCAGTTTTCATAATTTAGCATCCATCAGCCTTTTTTTAAGATTTTATTTATTTATTGGACAGCGAGTGAGAGAGAGAGAGATTACAAGTAAGCAGAGAGGCAGGCAAGCAGGGAGGGAAGCAGGCTTCCTTTTGAGCAGAGCCCGATGTGGGGCTGGATCCCAGGACCCAGAGACCATGACATGAGATAAAGGCAGAGTCTTAACCCACCACCCAGGTGATGAGAGAGCCCCTCAGGTGCCCCTCATCCATCAGCCTTAATTGCTTGGAGGAAAATGTGTGGATGAATAATGCCTTAGGGAGCTAATCTCTCTAAAGAATTTTCAAGTCTTTACCCCTTCAAGGATTTTGCACAGTTCTGATAGCCTCTAGACATCCAGCTGATTTCTACAGTGACAGGCCTGTTAAAAACTGTCCTCAAACCAGGAATAGAGCTTGAAACATACCAGTCAAGAACAACTTTGAGTCTTTTAAGGAATTTATCATCATTTCTTTGTTTTTGGTTCATATCCGAAATAGTTCTACATTACACTTGCATAATTTCTCCAGAGCTGCTTTGAAGGAGGCATTCAGTTCCAGCTAGTTCCGTATTTTTGCAAGAACTATAATTCTATATAAAAAAAGAACATATTTTAGAGCGCCTGGGTGGCTCAGTGGGTTAAAATCTCTGCCTTCGGCTCAGGTTATGATTCCAGGTACCTGGGATTGAGTCCCACAGTGGGCTCTCTTCTCAGCAGGGAGCCTGCTTCCATTCCTCTCTCTCTGCCTGCCTCTCTGCCTTCCTGTGATCTCTGTCAAGGAAATAAATAAAATTTTTAAAAAAACATATTTTATACCAGTTATTCATGTTTATTAACTAAGATATCACATTACAAATAATACAAACAGTTGCTCTTTATTAATACCTTCAACCAAGATCAAAAAAATATGTCATATTTTCTCCAAAAATTTTATATTATCTGATAGGTCAGATATATATAAAATTACATTTAAAGTTTTAAAATATCAGCAATATTTTCATTTAAATGCAAACTTCAAAGAAAATCTACTTTTCCGAACACGACTTTTTATCCTATTTTTTTAAATTTTGTCGACAATGGATAAAATGTTTAGCGAGACTATAAATGTTAGATCGAAAAAATGATTAATAGATGTAGGTTCAAATTATTATGTTCCATTAAAAATGATTTAGACTTTGATGAACATCTGTTTGGTAATATGTTGTATCCAGATACAGTAAATTAATGACATATATAAAATTATAGGGAAATGACACCTTCTGTTCCATTATGAGTAGAGCTTTTAAAATGCTATTTGTCACATCTTGTCATCTTCTTATTATGTAGCATTTAAAAAATGTATACTCTTTACTTTGAAGTATTTAGACATCTAAAATATGACATTCTATGGATTGTGTATGGATTCATTTATTGCCAGTTTGAACAAATACACATGCTTTGATTCAAAGGTAATAAATTCCTCTTATTTGGAAAAATGATGTTTATTTTTGTTCTCTCACCCTTAGCAGGTGGTTTCATTTTAGCACACTTCAGAGTTATAATTTCATGCCTATTAAAAACATTTATTATGATCTATATAGATGAATGAAACTTTTATTTTATTAAATTCTTTGCCAAAAAATCTGTTATTTTTAAAAATGTTTTTCCTTTGAAGGGTTATTTTAGAGCATTCAGAGAGGATTTACGAGTGTGGTATTATGCAATTTTTAAGTAGGTATGAAATGGTTATTTATATGATTGTTTCTTTAAGGCTTATGTATATTGTCCATTATATGCTATAAAATATTTTGAAAGTGGGGCGCCTGGGTGGCTCATAGGGTTAAAGCCTCTGCCTTCGGCTCAGGTCATGATCCCAGGGTCCTGGGATCGAGCCCCGCATCGGGCTCTCTCCTTGTTGGGGAGCCTGCTTCCTCCTCTCTCTCTCTCTGCCTGCCTCTCTGCCTACTTGTGATCTCTCTCTGTAGAATAAATAAAATCTTAAAAAAAAATATTTTGAAAGTAAATTTAAAATATGTTTTACATAGTTTATTTTTTGGAAAAAATATTGAAATGACTTATGAAATTCAGTATACTCTCAACATTAATTTTTTCTGAAATTTACCAATAGTCTACTGAACCTATTATATGGCAGATATTACTACAGACTACACTGGTAAATGAAATACATGGCTTTGTAGAACTTTTCTTTTAAAGGGTGAGACAATTAAAAGCTATAAACCTTGATAAAAGTTGCATAGTGTATTCAAAAATGATGATTACAATGGGGAAAAATAAAAATTAGATCAGGGTGAGAAAAATCAAGGTTGCTAGGCAGGGGATGGGGAGGTAAGAATTTTAATAGGAAGATCAGGGTAGTTACAATGAAGCTGACAACTGAACAAACGTATGGAAAGGTGATGAATTTGCCCAGAACTATCAGCAATAAGATCACTCCAGGCAAAGGAATTGGCTATCTTGAAGGCCATAAGGTTGGATCATGCCTGGCATATCTGAGGAATAGCAAGGAGGCCACTGTGAGGCACTGAAGAGTAGCAGGGAAAGAGGTCACAGAGGTCACATGAGTGGCTAGATCATGTAAAAGATTAGAAGTCATTGTAAAACTCTGGCTTTTATATTTGGAAATTTACTGTGTGATAGAATTTCTGCTAATAACTAAGAGTTCAAATGTCCATAAAATTTCAAGGATTCTTTTTCCTGTAAGACAGAATAAAGAAAAAGAGTTCGTATTTCGCATGGTGTAACAAATGCTCGGAGATCCAAGTGTAGGAAGCTATGGGAGCACAGAAGAAGGCACTAAAACCACACCAATATATTTGATGACTGTGACTATATATAAAATAGTATTTTCTAGATTTTTTTATAGTCATGGAATCACACAGTATATACTATTCATTGCCGGGTTTTCTTTTCTCAGCATCATTACTTTGAGAATCTCCAATTGTAAATAGTTCATTTTGATGTTGAATAGTAATCTCTTTAATGAATAGATCATAATTTGTCTTTGCTCTATTGATGGACATTGATGAACATTTCCACTGTTTTCAATTCTTAAAATAAAGCTGCTACGAAATTCATATACAAACCCTTGTACGAACATAGCGTTTGTTTCTCTTGATTAAATGCCTAGAACTAAAATGGCTATTTGTGTAACTGCAACATATTTTGCATTTAAAAAATTTTCAAACTATTTTCCAAAGTGATGGTATCATGATATATGCCAACAACAGTTTAGATTTTTTGTTGCTTCTCAATCTAGCTCAGACGAAGTACAATTAGCCTTTATAATTTTAGCCATTTTAATAGATATGTAAGCATGTCTCATTATGATTTTAATTTGTATTTCTTTAATGTCTAAATGTTGAGAAATTTGTCATGTGCTTATAAGCCATCCATATCCTTTTGGTGACATATCTCCTTCACTTCCTGGGTCTTTATGCAAATAACATGTCATAAATGAGATATAACCACGCAACACAAAATAAAATTAACTTTCATCCCAGCATTCTCCAATGGCTTTTACCTTTCTTGTATTTCTTTGTAACACTTATCACCATAAACCATCAATGATTATTCTATTACTGGTTTATTTCCTTATTGGAGACAGAGAGAAAGAGAATTGGGAGGGGGCGCAGAGGAAGAAGAAAACACCCCACTTCCTAGACAGCCTGCTGGGGAGTTACATCCCAGGACCCTGAGATCATGAACCAAGCCAAAGGCAGTCACTCGATGGACTGAGCCACCGAGGTGCCCCTCTATTATTGGTTTATTTCACTATTATATTTCAAAAGAATGCAAGCTCTTTGTGGTCAGGTATTTTATATGTTTTATTAATTGAAGTAGTCTCAGAAAGGTAGCTGGCAGATTGTAAGGGATCATTAAACTGTACTTTGTTGTTATTATTTGGCTCCTTTACGGGCTTTACCTCTTACGCTAGAAGTCTATCCTTCAGATGTAAGCAATAAGAATAGAGCCCTGCTGCCTGTTCAAATGAGTAAAAAGCCTGTATTAAGTGGATATTTTAAAAGCTAAATGAATGGCTTAATAGTTGTATATAGGGGGAAAGGGAACATATTTTCCACGGTTTAGAAGTGGAGTTCTTTTATAGAGTTCTTGTACAAGCCTACACTATTGAACAATAACGGGCAGTTGTACATTACAATTATACAAAAACGTTGGTAATTTATATCCTTTTTTTGTAATTCATGACTGGATCATTTAATTCCTTAGGAGCATTATAGCATTTCAACTTTTCATGTTCAATAAACTTATTGGGGTTGCTACCTTTTTATTCAAAAGGAGAAACAGTCATGATTTCATCTAAAGAAAGTGTTATTGATTGTGTTGTTTTCTAGGAATGAGTCGCACATGCTAGTTTAAAAGTTTTGTTAAATTCCCAAGTGTGTCACCGATAAAAGCCTTTTGTAGATTAGTAACTTGATCAAAACAGAAAAGTTATGTAACACTCAATTGTTAAACTATCTTTGTTTCCATCTTTCATTGTAATAACACTCATCTTAACTCTATTTAAGACAAGTCATCGCCAGATGGCTTTCTGGCATTGAGTGCATGATATGAAATCTAGTATAACTAAAAGTTTTTGGTTTTAGTAGCCTATAAATCAATTTAGAAAAATATATGTATTTGAATATAAGGTAAAGTTTTAAATTATTTGGCAATAGTAAACTAAACTTTTTTTGGTAAATTTTTATTTTCTAAAATTTCATTGAGCTCTTTCGCAATAAGAAACAAGTTACAAAAAATTAAGGTTTATTTATCCCAATTCAAAATTATTAGGAATATAATCATAGAGGTTGAAGTATTTAAAATATGGAACCCCAAATATTTTATTAGGTAAATTCTTGAATGCTGAGCATTCACTGTTAAAATATACTACTACTATTGATAGACTGGTAGAAGCCTAAAATCAAATATTTATTAAATATTTATATCCATATCTTTTCATGGCGTGGTAATTCATTTCTCTAGCATTAAATAAGATTCCATTGTTTGCATGTACTACACTTTATTTGACCTTTAACCTATGGAAGGATATCTTGGTTGCTTCCAAGCTTTTGTCAGTAATGAATAAAACTACTATAGACATCTTTGTGGGTATAGATTTCATCTTCTTTGGATAAATACCAAGAACTGCTACTGCTGAATCATCTGGCAAGAATATGTTTAGTTTTGTAATAAACTGCCAAGTTGCTTTCTATTCTTTATTCTCAATAGACATGGAAGAACATTCCTGTTGCTCCACATCCTCACCAATATTTCGTGTTCTGTTGTCAGTGTTCTGGATTCTGGGTATGTACTCGTGTCTCTATTTTTGTTTTAATTTGCATTTTCCTGATGACATATGATGTGAAGCATCTTTTTATATGCTTATTTGCCATCTGTAATATTTTCTTTTGTGAGGTATCTGCTAAGGTCTTTGGCTCATTTTTAATTAGGTTCTTCCCCCATTGTTGAGTTTTAAGGGGTCTTTGTGTCTTTTTGATTAACAGTCCTTTGCCAGATGTGTATTTTGCAAATTTTTTCTCATAGTCTGTGCTTTGCCTTTTCATTCTCTTGGCATTGTTTCACAGAGTAGACATTTTTAAATTCAGTGCTTGTGCTTTTGTAGCTAAAGTTATTTCCAAAACCAAGGTCATTTAAATTTTCTTCTATATTACCTTCTACATGTTTCATGTTTAGGTTTATAATCCAATCTGAGTTAATTTTTGTGAATAGTGTATGATATCTGCCTGGATTTTTTTATTTTATTATTTTATTTTATTTTTATTTTATATATTTACATTTAGCTTCACCATTACTCCAGAACCATTTGTTTAAAAGGTTGTATTTTGCTCTCTTGTATTGCTTTGCTTTTATATTAAATAATAAATATAATTGATAATATATATTCAGTTCCTTTAATCTAGTCTTTCTGAGGTATTACAATATCTTGCATACAATTATCATTATGGTAAACTTTTTTAAAAAGATTTTATTTATTTATTTGACAGAGAGAGATCAGAAATTGGCAGAGACACAGACAGAGAGAGAGATGAGGAGAAGCAGGCTCCCTGCTGAGCAGAGAGCCCAATATGGGACTCGATTCCAGGCCCCTGGGATCATGACCTGACCCAAAGGTATAGGCTTAACCCACTGAGCCACACAGGTGCCCCGTCGTTATGGTAAACTTTGAAGTCAGTCCTCAGTCTTTGTTCTCCTTCAACACTATGTTGACTATTGTGAGTCTTTGCCTCTCCATATAAACTTTAAAATAAGTTTGTTAATATTAAGCAAAATGAGACCTCAAGGATCTGAGAGAATGTCTAAGAAGTACTTGATACATCCCTTGGGTATGGTTTATTGAAGTGTCCACCTGTCTGAAAGCTGGGGAATCTAGATAAGGGAGGGAAAATTAGTTATGATAAAACATATCAACAAACCTCAATAAATTTTGTAAATTAATTGTCATGGCTCATATACAATATGACCAACAGAGGGACTATCAAAAGGAAAGCATCAGTTATGTTTATTGTGAAATTTTTTAATCAAAATAAAGCAATGAGAGGGGAAGACACAATGAGAAAATTACCATTTTTTAATCGGTAAACTTCTTACCAAATAGAATAGGTTTTATATTCTAAGTAGTATATTGAAAAGTATAATATTGGGGTGCCTGGGTGGCTCAGTGGTTTGGGCTGCTGCCTTTGGCTTGGGTCATGATCTCAGGGTCCTGGGATCGAGCCCTGAATCGGGCTCCCTGATCCGCAGGAAGCCTGCTTCCCTCTCTCTCTCTCTCTCTCTCTCTCTCTCTGCCTGCCTTTCTACCTATTTGTGATCTCTGTCTGTCAAATAAATAAATAAATATTTTTAAAAAAAGGTAAAGAAAAGTAAAACATTAAAAATAAAATTTTATTTTAAAATAATTATGTAATTTTTTAAAAAGGTTAAAAATAGCAGAACCATTTTTCTTATAACTGGAAAATACATTGTATATATATATCTATCAAAAATACTTGTTGGGCGCCTGGGTGGCTCAGTGGGTTAAAGCCTCTGCCTTCGGCTCAGGTCATGATCCCAGAATCCTTGGATCAAGTCCCACATTGGGCTCTCACCTCAACAGGGAGCCTGCTTCCCCCCTCTCACTCTGCCTGACCCTGCCTACTTGTGATCTCTGTCAAAGAAATAAATAAAATCTTTTATAAAAAAATTTAAAAAAATAACTTTCATGTCTGGAATCAGGAGCATATGGAAAAAAATAATATCTGAGGACAATACTTCTGCCATGTTTTGTGCCTTGTTAATATTTTTAAACATTCAGGCAACTTTTAGCTTTATTGAAATACCTGCTAAGATACCAGCAGTGCCTTTTGGAGCCCTATGACTATAAAAAGTAATTGCAAATATTCAAAATGTTTACTATGGTGTCACTATATAGGGCCACCACCAAGTATGTTTCACAAGTAAGCATATCTGTTACTCTTCCATAAGGCAAAAGGGCATGTTTTCAGGAGTTCCATCTGCTGTACCAGGAGGTGAATCAAGTAATGATTTTTGTCTATAAAATAATTCACTTTTCAATCTAACATTCCTCATTCCACATTATAATAATAAAAACTAGGAGGAGACTAAAACAAACAAACAACTACAACTATAACAACCAGCTTTTCCTTCAGTGGGAGGGTAAATAGAACCTTATGATTAGCCTGAAATTTATTTTTAAATATTTTTAAGATAAGCGTTTTTGTTAGAAAACCATATATTTTATATAGCTAAGATAATAACAGGCACAGTTTTATTAACTTCTAAAAAGTCTACTTATTTTTATTTATTTATTAACTCATCTCTTTATGAAGTAGAAAATGATCACACCTATTGTATCTACCCAAGTTTGTATGCTTTGGTTATTTTATGTTTGCTATTTCCTTGCTTAGTTTTTACAATAGTTGATACATAATAGTATCTTTAAGTGCATCTACGGTTTCACAGAATTTGTTTGAACTTCATAAAAATGTACCATACTTTTTGCACTGTCCTTGTTTTACTTCTCTATTAACTTTCCAAGATTTATTGACGTTAGAGGGTGTAGCTATCATTTATTTTTATTCCTCCATAATGCTATGTTTACAAATTTGTATTTATCTGTACTTTTAAAAATATCTTAATTATATACCATTTCTCATCTCGCGTAACACTCACCTTACTTCTACACTTATCAGATATTATGTAACTGAAAACCACAACTCAGCAACAAGATAGCTCCATTTTTCAAAATTAAATGGCTTACCAGAATTCTTTAATTCTATCCTTTATTTGTATTAGATGACCCTTTATTCTGGTATTTGGCATTGTTCATATGGAGGAAAGCTTATAAGTTGATATTCCATCAATAGAAGGATTTATTATGATTGATTAATTATTTTCATTTAGAATGCATAGAATATGGTTGATTTAATATTTCTTTCTTACTCTCTGCCTGGAACATAGCCACTAAAAAATTAAGTTAATTACCCAGACTTTAAACTGCATATTTATAGGATAACATACAGAACTCTTCTCAGATTGGAACACCTGGGTGGCTCAGTCAGTTAAACGCCTCAGCCTTTAGCTCAGGTCATGATCTTAGGGTCCTGGGACTCAGTTCTGCAACAGATTCCCTGCTTAGCCGGGAGTTTGCTTCTCCCTCACCCTGCTGCTCCCCCTGCTTGTGGTCTCTATCACTCTCTCTCTTACAAAAAAATAAAATTAAAAAAATAAATTCTTCTCAGATAGCTAATATAGAATATTGTCTTTGTATTCATCAAAGGGAAAGTGCCATATAATAATGAAATTCAGACTACTTCAAATTCATTTTTTTAACCAGTAAGAAAGTATTGGAAACAAGCCAAAAATGTTTTTAATGAATTAAAGAAGTAGATTGATTTTCAATATCTTAATGTTTCTAAAATTAATTCCAAGGTTTTTATACTAGATATCAGTGTAAATATTCATTATACAAGGATATTCTAAAAATAAACCTGAGAAAACTACTTAACATATATGATGACCAAAACAAGTTTGACAAAAGTCAGTTTGGGAAAAACTTACAACACCTACCACCTGAAACTCTTGTTCTATAATTTAATTATTTTAATTTACAAAAATACAAAAATAATATATCAGAGTAAGTATAATGATAGCTTTGAAGGTATGCTCTGGTTGTGCACTGTTTACTATTTAAAGGGGAATCAAATATGTGATGCTTATGGTGTGACTGTATTAAAATTCAACAAGTTCAGAAGCATACGAGGAATAGAATAAAGACAAAAGATGACCCTTACTTATCCTAAAGATAGACAATGGTATATATGTGCTAGTTGGGGAGAGAATCCAGTCCGTAGATGGAGGATGTGGTAGTGGAAAAAAAAAGACACAACGTTTTGGTTGAACGTTTAGCACTATATTTTACAAAGTGAAATTGTGTGTTAATAGCCTTGAATAAAATCCAAAAACTATTTTCAATTCGTTGAAGATTATTTAGGAAAAACTTGAAAAATACAACTTGATAAGGATTCCAATAAAAGATTCATAAGCAATACAAGTTTCAGAATTTTTAGTATATTTTCCCTAAAAAGCCATTTGATTTAAATTAAAGAGAATTCTATTTACCTGCCACTTAAATAAGAGGAAATTATTTGGTTTTGTAATAAGTTAATAAAATAAATTAACATATCTTGAGAAAACAGATATGCACACTAAGTTAAAAATAATAGTGCTTAAGCTGTTCAGCAAACATTTGTAAAATTCCTTGCCATCAGCTAGCTCTGGAGTTCTGCTAGGTGAGTAAGGCCATGTATGTTACTGCTCAGAGTACTGATGCAAAGCAATTGTCCCCTTCGCATCCATTTAGTGCCGTTTATATGTCATGCTATGTTGTTTAGAGATACATAGATGGCCCTACATGAAGGCCTTTTTTTGTGTGTATATGGGTGACTGTGATTTAACTTTCAAATCAGATGGCTCCTGATTTACAATGATTCAACTTATGAAATATATGGCAATGATGTGAAAGTGAAAGTGATTCAGTAGAATCTGAACTTTGAACTTTGAATTTGGGTCTTTATAAAAAGGGCCAGTGACATGTGGTATGGTGCTGTCTTGTGATGTTGAGCAGGGGCAGTGAGCCACAGCTCTCAGTCAGCTAGAAGATTACAGGGGTGAACACTTGATATTCTTACAACCATTCTATATATAAACATTCTTCTTTTTTTTAGTGTAATATTTAATAAATTGCATGTGATACTTGATACTTTGTTATAAAATAGGTTTTGCTTAAGATGATTTTGCCCAAATGCAGGCAAATGTAAGTGTTCTGAGTATGTTTAAATAAGCTTAAGTAAGCTATGATATTTGATAGTTTAGGGGTATTAAATGCATTTTCAATTTTTTATGGGTGTCTCTGTACATAGCCCCCTTGTAAGCTGAGGAACATCTCTATATGTATATGTAGCCTTGGTATGGCTTACATATTATTGGCATGAAACATCTAGAACAGTACGTGTGCCATATAATTGTCTACAACATCAAACAAGTTTCTTGAAAACTTGTGCCAAAGGGGTTATGTCTTTAAGGATTCTTATTTCAGAAGGGTTCTCTCTCTCAAACGTAAGATTTTTCAGAAGTTAAGTGAAAATCTGACCAAACTAAACATTTTTCCATTTTCCCTAGTGAGCAAAGATAGCTAAAATCTATCTGCCATTTTCAACACTGTACTCAACGACTGTAATTCTAATTTAAGAACAGATTATTTATATCAAAACCACATGTTG
Source organism: Mustela nivalis (assembly GCF_964662115.1). NCBI lineage: Eukaryota > Metazoa > Chordata > Mammalia > Carnivora > Mustelidae > Mustela > Mustela nivalis. Next base: position 78,506 of record NW_028134896.1, on the reverse strand, counting down.
GCCTAATCTTACACAATATTCATAAATCTCACTCAGAGCCTTGGACACTTTTATTTGTTGAGTCTATATGGTACTACGGACATTCATCTTTTTTGACCTCATAGCTTCATGTAAGTCTATACTTTTGAAAATACATGCATCATAGTTCCATTGTAAAATGTATGGGTTATAAAATGGGCTATGCTATCAAAATGGTAATAAGAACATACAAATGACCTGATGTAATGAACTGGACCAGATTGCCAGATATCACATTTCATACCAGAAAGATTCAGTGGTAAGTTTTAATATGGCCAGCTACACTTCGACTGAATTATAACTCATTTAACTTCTTTCTTTGTGTACAGTATTATACATTAGTCAGTATTAGAGTAAATAAGTACTTTGGACAGATGTAAATATGCTGTAATAAAAATGTTTTTCTTCTTTCTTTTAGTCCTTTTCACTTGTGAGACTAGCCACAAATACCATGCCTCCCCCAAAATAATTTGCAATCCAAATTTATCTCTAAATGAATTTATTGCACAGAAAAAATATATATATATATACACTTACAGTAGACATGTTCAAGAATAGTTACACAACAGCAGGGCCCTAAAGGTAAGCAGTATAGTTGTTTGTTTTGTTTTCTTTTTTCTTTAAAAAGAAAGAGGTTATGTGAAATATTGGAATTTTATTTCGAGGCCTAGTATTTCAAGACAGTTAACTACACTTACGGTGTCAACAGCCTCTTGTTGGCAGTATGATTTTATTGGCTCCATGGAATAACAGCAAGAATTTACTATTGCTTCTTTCTTTATGACACACACAGAAAAAAAAATTGACACATTTGCTCAAGACCAACCAGAATCATTTTAACCTATCAAAATGGATGGGAGGCCTTCACTGCCAAAGTCACTGCTGGGTTTTCACAATTCCTTGCAGACAATCTGCTACTCCCATTATGATAAAGGAGAGAAGAGTCATAATCAGGGAAGAAAGCTAGATTAATACTTGGAATTATCATTGAATTATTTAGCCTGCTATAGGATTATTATTATTACTGTCATTTGATAATTTTCTCTCATTTTATTAAACACAACTGTGAGTAATTACCCTACCTAATATTTCTCTGTATTGGCTGACTAGCTAGCAAACATTCATGAAAATATCCATTAGCCACACATATAAAATCCTGCATTATGATGCTGTTGAATCAGAACATACCACTACCTGATCCTGTAGCTCTTTGAGGATTTGCAAATCAATTAATTCTATGTTTATTGGATTTTCCCCCTACAATTAGAAAATTTGTAATAGAGGCCATGAACATTATTAGTTTTACCATTTTAAACCAGCAATCACACTTTGATTTTTACAACAAAAGCAGAAATATAAACACACACATTTGGATCAGTTTTCTGTTAGTCTGTCTGGACTTCAAAATCCTATTCGTCATTGGGGTGCCTGGGTGGCTCAGTGGGTTGAGCCGCTGCCTTCGGCTCAGGTCATGATCTCAGGGTCCTGGGATCGAGTCCCGCATCGGGCTCTCTGCTCAGCAGGGAGCCTGCTTCCCTCTCTCTCTCTCTCTCTGCCTGCCTCTCCATCTACTTGTGATTTCTGTCAAATAAATAAATAAATAAAATCTTTAAAAAAAAAAATCCTATTCGTCAATATAATGCACACCAAAGTTCTGGAGTAAACAAGAAATTAGATGGCACCTGAACACTTGGTTTAATATTCTCCAAAGGACTATGCAACTTATTTCTTACATTATGACTTTGTTTTACAAAGATCCACACTTTTATAATGTTAGTATTTTTAATAATCAATAAAGTCAATTAATCATGATTAAAAATCAAACTTAAAAATTTCTACTTTTTGCTTTTGCCCCCTCCATTTAGAACTTATTTATAGCCTGATAATTCAAAGGTCCCTATGATTATGAAAATCTGGACAGATATAGCTCTAATATCCCATTCAGAACTTGATATTAATCTAAGTCTTTTGGCTCCATTTATCCTGAGAGCAAAGAGTAGGACAAAGGATTTGAGTACTGTTAGTTTATCTGGGAGATTATCCAAGGTAGAAAAGAATGGGAAAGTGATACAGTGAAGAAGCAACTTTGTCAAAGAGGTACATTGTTGATATAATTGTTGTGGATAGAAAATGAAGGCTTGCTTTTACTGAAAGGTCCTGAGAAACTTCTTTAAGTTGTCCTCATGAAGACCTGAAAACTGACAATTTTATCTATGGTTCTTATTTCCACTTCACTGAGAGCTGTCCTCAGAGGACATTAACTCTCCTACAATTTTGGGTTGTGTTGGACACATTCTAAAATGAGAGATAGAGCATGAGATGCTATCAGTGTTAAGTAACTGCAATTTCACATGGAACTATCCACCACAGGTTTGGCTATAATCAGGTGTTGGGCCTTGATATCAGCGGGATTTTGGGCAGTATCATTTTAGGTTAATCATTACATATGAAATTTCCAAAAACTTCAACTGATGAAACTTTGATTATTAATCTATAAATATAACAATAAATCTACAGTATTCAAATTATTTTTATAGAAATACACAGACAAAGCATCAATTGATTAATATTTAAATGTTACAAAATACTGAACTGAAAGAATTTGGTCATATAACAACGTGTAACAAGTAGAACTTAGGTTTAGGTTAGAACTCAGGATGCATTTGAGACTCAGTTAAGAAATTGAATGGAGGGATGCCTGGGTGGCTCAGAGGGTTAAGCCACTGTCTTCGGCTCAGGTCATGATCCCAGGGTCCTGGGACCGAGCCCCAAATCAGGCTCTCTGCTCAGCAGGGAGCCTGCTTCCTCCTCTCTCTCTCTGCCTGCCTCTCTGCCTGCTTGTCATCTCTCTCTGTCAAATAAATAAATAAAATCTTAAAAAAAAGAAATTGAATGGATGTCTGACTATCTTATAGGTTTGCTAAAAATCAGTGACTTTGTGTTCACGTGTGGCTATGCAGGAATTTTTAACTTTCTCTAAGAAGTTATTAGATTTGATTATATAATGGCAGTAAAGGATGGGGAAAAGCAAAGTACAAACCCCATAAAGACAAAGACACTGAGTATGAGAAAAGAAAATAGATAAGAAGAATCAATGCATTTGAGGAAAATGGGAATTGAAATACACAGTGATTGTTCATTTTTTTAGATGCAGAAAACAAAACTAGCTTGCAAGAAGGAAATAACAGAAGTCCTGTTGTGATGTGAGACAGAATCCTGGAAAAGGCAGTAACGTGGAATAAAGGAGTAGGGAGAAAATATCAGGTAATTTGGATAGGAAGGAGTTAGGAGGTAATTGCTTGATAACTTTTATATGGCCCACTTAAATGCACAGATTTCTCTTCTTTAATTTATATGGAGAACAGGGTGTCCTTTCTCTTCCCTTTCAGAGCACCAGAGGTGTACTCTTTCAGACTGAAAACCTGAAAAGCTCAGGACTCAGTTGCTTAAGCACAGCTGAGAGAACATATTTCAATTAAGATTTACATATTGCTGTATGTAGTAGACTGTCAAAAGTGGTTTTTTGGCCATATTTTTTCATTTAACAAAAGACTACAGAGAGTGTTTTCTGGTGTTGGTTCAGAGTGTCCATCCCTCTGAACAGATTTTTCTCTCAATGTCCGGGGCAAGAAATCAATTGTTACATATGTATTCACTAAAAAAGCAGCTGGAAGATGCTGAGCACTGTGGCCCATGAGATCAAGGCACCAGAACACACTTGTGAGTGGTGTGCTCCCAAGGCTGGAGGAAAATTCTAGAATAAAGTGCTCATTAGAGAGCCATACCTTTTCTCCTGTTTCCTTACCTCTCTGCACTACCCTCTTGTATCCACAGCATTGGAAATGCTTTTAGCAACACACCACACTGAATCACCACCAATTATGTGATTCTCTTGGTGGAAAACCAAACACTGTGTAAAACTGTGGTTTTCTAGTTCATGCTTCTGGATGGAAAATAATTCAGAATAAGCTGATAGGAGTAGCCAAGAGAGATTTAATCTTCTGTTTGGAAAAGGGCTTCTATATAAGTGAGTAGAGGAACCTTTAAGAATTATTCATGTTTAGGGGCACCTGGGTGGCTCAGCGGGTTAAGCTTCTGCCTTTAGCTCAGGTCATGATCTCAGGGTCCAGGGATCAAGCCCCACATCAGGTTCTCTGCTCAGCGGGGAACCTTTTTCCCCCTCCCTCTTTCTGCCTGTCTCTGCCTACTTGTGATCTCTGTCAAATAAATAAATAAAGATTTTTTAAAAAAATACTTATTCATGTTTACATATATGCACCAGAATGCTATGTCCCTTGTCAAATAGGCTTCAAATCAACAAAAATGATAATATTTTACTTAATAAGTTTTTTAATTCCTCTATTAACATTTTGGAATACATCATTTTAATGCACATCTGCAAATTTGTAATCACTTCATGTGAGACAAGGAATGCTTAACAAGGCAACCAGGGGCACCGGGGTGGCTCAGTGGGTTAAGCCTCTGCCTTTGGCTCAGGGTCCTGGGTTTCGGGTCAGCGTCAGGGTTACGTTTAGGGTTAGAGTTCGGGTCAGGCTCCCATTCAGTGTCAGGGATAGTGTTAGGGTCAGGGTCCGGGTCACTGTTAGGGTCAGGGTTAGGTTTATGGTCTTTATCTGGGTCAGGTTCAGGGTGAAGTCTAGGGCCAGTGTCAGGTTTACGGTCAGGTTCAGGTATTGGTTTAAAGTCCAGATTCGGGTAAGGGACAGGCTTATATAGTGGTCATTGTTAGGGTCATGGTTAGGTTTAGGGTCAGGGCCAGGGTCAGGTTTAGGGTCACGGTCTGGTATAGGCAAAGTTCAGGGCCCGGTTTAGGGTCAGCGTCTGGTATAGGCAAAGTTCAGGGTTAGTGTTATGATCATAGTCAGGTATAGGGTCAGGGTTATTGTTAAAGTTTAGGGTTAGTGTTAGGGTTAGTGTTAGGTTGACGGTTAGGGTTAGAACTTGTTAGGGTCACAGTTCGTGGTAGGGTTAGGGGTAGTGTTAGGATTAGGTTCAGCGATAGGATTCGGGGGAGGGCCCGTGTTAGTGTAGGGTTAGGGTTACATTTAGGGTTAGAGTTATGGTCAGGCTCACAGTCAGGGTCAGATTTAGTGTTCAGGTCAGGGTCGAAGTCACTGTTAGGGTCAGGGTTAGGTTTATGGTCATGGTCTGGGTCAAGGTCAGGGTGAAGTTTAGCGCCAGTGTCAGGTTTAGTGTCATGTTCAGGTATTGGTTTAAAGTCCACATTTGGGTCAGGGACACGGTTATGTAGTGGTCAGTGTTAGTGTCATGGTTAGGATTAGGGTCAGGGTCAGGGTCAGGTGAAAGTCATGGCCAGGGTCAGGTTTAGGGTCAGGCTTTGGTTTAGGGTCAATGTTCGGTTCAGTGTCACATTAGGTTTTGGCGGTAGGTTTTGTGATTGGGGTTAGGTTTGGAGTTAGAATTAGGGTTATGGTTAGGGTAGGGTTAGACAGCGTAAGGTCAGGGTTAGGGTTTGGTTTAGGGTAGGGGTTATTGTTAGGGTCAGGGTCAGCGTTAGGTTTAGGTTCAGGGTCCTTATTAGGGTCATGGTTAGAGTTACCATTAGGTTTAGGGTTAGGGTCAGGATCACAGTCACAGTCAGGGTTAGGGTTAGGGTGAGGGTTAGGTCAGCGTCAGGGTTAGGATTACGGTCAGGGTCAGGGTCATGTTTAGGTATGAGTCATGGTTACGGTAATGTCAGAGTTAGGTTTAGGTTCAGGGTCCACATCAGGGTCAGTGTCAGGCTTAGGTTTAGGTTTAGGGTTCAGGTCAGCATCACAGCCAGTATCAGGGTCAGGGTCAGGGTTTGGGTTTGGGGCAGGCTCACAGTCAGTGTCAGGATCAGGGTTAGTGGTTACTGTTAGGGTTAGCCCCTCTTCTGGGTCATGGACCCATCCCTTCAGGGTCTCAGGATAAACCCTGGGCAGAAGGGTGTAGACCCTACACCTGATCCCACTTAACCAGCCTTAAACTGGGGTGTGAACATGACTTGCCCACCAGACATCTAACCCCTCATCAGCCTGATCCTGCTTGGGGCATCTCCACCCATGATGGCATGGCCAGGTCCTCTTTACACACAGACACACAGACACCCAGAGGCACACACACACACACACACACACACACACAAACACACACACACACACACACACACACACACACACACACACACACACAGAAAGAGATATGCGGAGGAGACCTAGGGCTACACTGGTAGTTCATAAGGTGTGGGCCTCTCTGACTCTGAGCCCCCTGGTGTGACCTTTTGATTTTATTAGCCAAAGGGCCTGAGGCGTTGGGGAAACCTGATATGACCTGCCAGGGAGGGGACATGTCTGACGGGCCAGCTCTCTTCTCCCTGCATCCTCTTGGCTTCAGTACAGCAGAAGAACATGTTGCTTCCTTTAGGATGTGCCTAGAAATGAGCTGGGCAGGGGGGTTTTCTCTGTAATGGGGTGCCTGGATACGTGGGTTCCAATTCCGTTGGGCTCTGTCGTCTGGGAAGTGAGGTCACCACTGCCTGGGGGCTCCTTACCAAACTTCCTGCTGCACCAGAGCTCCCTGAGCCGCCGGTCCCCAAGCTGCTCAGGGCTCACAATCCACTCAATGCAGTGCCCCTCCAATGACACCCATACAGCCTCCCACCTGCCCCTAGGAGGCCTGGGTGCAGCTGTTATCCCCGCTAGAGGGAACAGAGCTGGGATTAGACTACGTTAGTGTTAGGGTTAGGGTTAAGAAATAGTTAGGGTCAGGGTTAGGGTTAGGGTTAGGGTTAGGGTTAAGAAATACTTAGGGTCAGGGTTAGGGTTAGACGTCGTTGGCGTCAGGGTTAGCGAATGGCTTAGGGTATGGGGCAAGGTTCATGTCAGGGTCAGGGTTAGGTTTGGGACAGGTTTAGTGTCAGGGGTAGGGTCAGGGTCTTGGTTAGGTTCATGATTATGGTAAGGTCAGCTTTTGTAGGTTCTGTTTTAAGAGTAGGTTCAAAATCAGGGTTAGCTTTAGGGTTATGATTCTGTTCAGGCTCACGGATTGGGTCAGAGATAGGTTTACAGTCAGGGTTAGGGTCAGTGTTAAGGTCAAGGCCAGGGTCAGGTTTAAGTTTAGGGTCTGATATAGGCAAAGTTCAGAGTTCGGGTTATGATTAGGGTCACCGAGAGGGTCAGGATTATTGTTAAGTGGGGTTAGGGTTAGGGTTAGAGGTAGGTTGAAGGTTAAGGTTAGACCGGGTTAGGGTCAGTGTCAGGGATAATGTTAGGGGTTAGTGCCCGACTAATCTTCCAAAAACACACATTTTCATGTGCCGCTTTTCAAAACTAGCTTCCTGGCTTCCTGTTGCCTGAAAAAATAGTCTCAAATGCTTTTGTCTGGCATTCAGGGCTCTCTAGGATGGGCACTCTGGCCAACACATCACTGCTCGTTTGTTCCACCACACACAAGTGGATCTCGGGCTAGTTATTCAGAGACCCACCTCCTCACCGACCCAGCAAAGGTCTCGTGCATCTACTAAACTCACGGCTCACTCAGTGATGTTCTCAAAGGCCATTAGTGGGTGACATGCCACTGCTAGAGTCAGGAGCCAGTGTGAAGTTGCCGCTGCCTAAGTGCATGGACTGAAAGCGGGAACGTTGATTCTCCAGGAGAAAACTGGGGCATTGTTATGAGAAGGCAGATGGCAAAACTACCCAGGTCCCCTATGACTGCTTTAACACACTCTGGACAAAATTGAAGGAGACAAGTGAACGTATTAACTCCCACTTAGGCTGTAGAATATCTTCTTCTGGAACAAACCACTTAGCTCCAGCTACTTTTTTTTTTTTTTTTTTAAGATTTTATTTATTTATTTGACAGAGAGAGATCACAAGTAGGCAGAGAGGCAGGCAGAGAGAGAGAGAGAGGAGGAAGCAGGCTCCCTGCTGAGCAGAGAGCCCGATGCGGGACTCGATCCCAGGACCCTGAGATCATGACCCGAGCCGAAGGCAGCGGCTTAACCCACCGAGCCACCCAGGCGCCCCAGCTCCAGCTACTTTTATAAATAGATCAGACCCTGTCCAGGAGCCCACTTAGCTGGGTTCATTTGTATACAATGTCCATACCCTCAGGAATATTAACACTTTATCTCAGATTGCATTAATTTAAATAAAACTTAACAAAAATGGTGTGAAATGAACAAAAACACCATATTCTGTGATGAATCAAATGAAATACATTTTCAGTTGCTGTTTTCCACATTTAAAGATAAAATTTCTGATAACTGTCATTATTTGTGAAAAGACACAAGACCAACAGTTTGTGTGCATGTGTGTTTTGGTTTTCGGTTTTTGGTTTTTTTCTTCCCCTTAAGGCTATAGCCATATTGTCACTAATAAAGATCTCAAATTTGCCTGGAAGCTTTCATGGCAAATTGTCAGTCTGAGGGAAGTCACCATCCAGCCAAATGGCTTTATACATCATCAGTGCCTTTCTTCCACACACATTCTCTTCCTGGTTTAGACATTAGTTACCCTGGTTCTACACTGACACAGTATTTGCATCTCTCTCCTGTCCATAACTCCTAAAATTTGGGGACCTCTCACTTTGGTTTCCCCAGAGCATGACATTTTATTTGGTGCTTTGGGGGCAATGGGCAGTTCAAGAAGTATGTTAATACTATCACTCAATGTCTTGATCCATGCTATGCACCAACAGTGTAGTAAATATCGTTCATTTCTTGTAACAAAGGCAGTAGGAACTTCTCCCAAGGGACGGAATTCCAAGGACAGAATGAAGGCAGAAAGGGAGCTGGTCTATTTGGACCTACTTTGTGAGAGACACTGGTTTAGATATTTATATGTATACATTATACCACTGAACTGTCACAATCCTGCAAATTCTTACATGCTTGGGTTTCTATGTAGCAAGTTTAGCAAGCCACCCAAATTCACAGTGACAGGCCCGTGAGTCAAATCCAGCATGCTTGACTCCATGATTGTCAAGTCCACTAGCCCCATATATCATGAATCTGAGATTCATGAGTGTGTAGGTGCTATCAGGAAATGTCAAAAATGCCCATTTCAGAGACACATGGATGGCTCAGTTGGTTAATTGTCTACCTCCAGATCAGGTCATAATCCCAGCATCCTGGGATCGAGTCCCCCATCAGGCTTCTTGCTTACCAGGAGCCTGCTTCCCACTCTGCCTGCCTCTCCCTCTGCTTGTGCTATCTCTCTGACAAATGAATAAATTAAATCTTTTGTAAAAATCTTGTTAAAAAGGCCCATTTTAAAGAATGTTTTAAAACATTGTTTGGACAGCAATAGAAGCGAAAGCAGAAAGACATAATGTAACGACAGATAGTTTATGTGGGAGCCCTTTGGGTACTCTGGTGGATGAATGTTTTTAAATTAGTTTTTCGTGGACATGGGGAGTTAGAGAGGAGAAGGAAGGTGGGAGAAATTGGAAGGGAAGCTGAACCATGAGAGACTATGGACTCTGAAAAACAATCTGAGGGTTTTGAAGGGGCGGGGGTTTGGGAGGTTGGGGTACCAGGTGGTGGGTATTATAGAGGGCACTGCTTGCATGGAGCACTGGGTGTGGTGCAAAAAGAATGAATACGGTTATGCTGAAAATCAATAAAAAATAAATTTAAAAAAATTAGTTTTTTGTAAACTGCAAAAAAAGAAAAGCACTCCCATTTATAGCGTACACTTTATGGTTGACAAAGCACGTGCCAACAATAAAAATAATGAGGGGTTACCGTTACAATTCATAGAAAAGGAGGTATAGGGAAATTGAATGAAAGGGAATAACAAAGTAGGTTCAGAAGTCCATCTTCCTTGTAAAAAAAATTAACCTGAAAGTGCGTTTCTGCCACCTCTCTCCTGTTTGATCTGATAAAGAATGACCACGATACAGGAATTATAGTTCGGGGTTTTGAAAAGCATAATAGCTTTATACCAACACTTGAGCTTTTATTTTTTTATTTACATATTTATGGCTAACAAGATAGCTCGATTTGATATGCGGTTCCTGACAACCAACCTCAGAAGTAATTCCATCTTCATGAGAAGTCAGAAAGAACCACAAAACAAACCTCAAAATAGATTCAAAGAGAAAATAGTCTTAAAAAAATTTCCCTTCCTAAAGCCTCTCCGTTCGGCTCAGGTCATGATCCTAGGGTCCTGGGATTGAGCCCCATGTCTGGCTCTCTGCTCAGCGGGGAGCCTGCTTCCACTTCTCTCTGTGCCTGCTCTCTGCCTACTGGTGATCTATGTCTGTCAAATAAATAAATAAAATCTAAAAAAAAAAATTTCCCTTCCTATCAGAAGCAGACCAAACCACTAACAAATTTCCCAGAAAGCTTCATCTAAAAGGTTGTACTTTCTTCAAACACCCAGCAGGACCTTCTTCTCTGGGCCTGGTATTTCTTCAATGGCCTATTCCAGAGAATAAGACACTAAATTACTGAGTGCCATGGGCCTCAGAACCATGAAAGAGATAATCAGAGGCACAAAGCAGTCCTCTGGTCACCAAGAGGGTATGTAAATGTTTGCTGCTTTTATGCATTTTTCAAAGCTGAGTTTTTATCTGGAGGCCGTTCCTTTATGATAAATTGCTGATACCGTATAGTAAAAGCCATTAAATGATCTTCTACAAACCATTTCCTATCTTTGCATTCTCATGTGCCAAGATAGACACGGATTATTTAAATCCCTGAAGAGAGTGCTATTGCATTTAAATTGCCTGTAACCTTCGTGCAATAGATTTATGGTTGATGATAGATTTAGTTAAGAGATAACTGTTTTAAATATTTATTCTCAGTAAAGGATTTCAACCCATGCTCATTTAAGTAAGTTGGTGCATAATCCCTTTTCTATGAAACCATAGTGCAAGGACCAATGCCGTGCTTCCCAGAGAACCCCAAGCTCTTTTTCTGGAATGGCCATATGCCTATGTACCAGGCGTCCTCTTTTCACTCGCTTTGTGGAGCACCTACCATGGAGGTCATGTAATAACCAATGACCAAAAAACAAACAAAAAACCCAAACATCCAGGTCGAAGTTATTCGCGCCTGCCATCATGCAAAGGCAGACCCTGCCTGAGGGATTCTCAGTTTTTCCGCCCCCCCTCCCCCACCCTCCCCTGGCTCTTCCTCTCTCCACATTCACATGCCTTCTGGCCTCCCTTTCCTCTCCTCATTTTCACTTTTATTAAATGGTTTTTTTCTGCATGTTGTCCCGCAGAGCGATTTCATGAATGAACATACAGGAAACTGAGTCGGAGCCCAGCTGTGAGACCCCACCTGTGGAGGCCTTTCATTAGAATGGTCTCTGGTTCTAGCCTCAGTTCAGAATACTGTGTGTACCTGAGGACCGAGTCCAGATGTTTCTTTCATCTCTGACTTGAATTTGAAATCCTAATGTCACTATGACCTGGGAAGCCGAGGTCCACAGCATCTTCATCTGAAATTCCACTAGAGCTCCCATTTACCTAGTGCCCAGCCTGAGTCTGTTTTCCACTACTTCAGGGTTCTAGAAGTTCATGCACTGCCCACCACTGACAGTAGGGGCATCTCTCTGTCCAGATTTTCCCTTTACATAAGGAGGTCAGTTACAGGAGATTAGGGCCCACTCTAACCACCTCACTGTAATGTGATTGCATCTGTAAGGACTCTAGTTCCAAATAAGGTCACGTTCTGTGGTACCAGAGATAAGGACAGCAGCAAGGTTTCTGGGGGAAATGCAGGTCAGCTCTTAACAGTCCACTCTCTGGCTCCCCAAATTCGTGTCCTTCCCGTGTGAAAAATACTTTCACCCAATGCCCTCCAAAGCACTAATCATCCCAGAATCAACTCAAAATCTGAAATCTCATCTGTCCTCCTCCACTGAAAGACCCTGATCTCACCCAGACCATGGGACCTGAGGACTGCATCCAGAAGCCACAATCTCCTGGTAAAGCTGCCCATCAGGTCCTGATATCACCCTCATTCGTCCCAGCAGCTGAGGGCCTACAGTTCCCAGAGACAGTTTCTCAGAGAAAGTTTGAAGACCACCTCAGAGGACGTTGTTTGGGAGTGGATGAAGCGGGAAGGGGGTCAGAGCCTCCTGCCATTCCCAGGGCACCCAGAACCCAGAGAGTGAGGCCTTGGGTGCTTTCTAGTGACAGATTCAAGGCAATTTTTCGACTTTGGGACTTCAGAGCTAACTTAGTTTTCATTTGTGATTATTATTTTTGTGGGGGGGCCATAGCTTTTCTTTTGACCTATGGCTGTTTTCACTCCCGGTTTTGAAGAAGCCCCTAAATCCTAACCCTGTTGAGGACTCTGAAAGCTCTCAGAGCAGCAGTACTGGGGGACAGTGTGGACACATGGTTTGGTTTCTCCTCTGGCCTGATTCTGCGGCAGGCCCGCTCTGTCCTCCTCAGACTTCAGAGCAATAGCTGAATAAGTGGAGAAAGGACCAGGGGGTCAGGAAGGTGGCCACCGAAGAGTGACTTCTCTGGAGGGTGGCTGAGCTAGCGAGTGAGCGTGTTAGTCCAGCTCTGCCTGCAGTCTGGATGGAGCTGAACAGGGGCCAGCGAAGGGGAGGAGGAGCAGAGAGCGGGGACAAAGGGACCAAAGAGGAGATTCAGACGAAGGGAAGTAATTGTGAGGAGAGAAGAAACTCTAGAAGACAGGCATGTAAGAAAGGAAAAGGGATGAATTGGGCATCAGGAAAGGGCACCACCAGGGATGGAGAGAGGGGAAGGGAAGAGGGAGGGAGGGAGGAAAGGGGAAAAGAAGAAGGGAGGAGTCAGCAGGCCAGGGCTCCCCCTGAATCTGAAGAAGAGGTGGCTGGTCCAGCTTGTCAAACAGGATGCTCACTCTTTGGTCCCAGTTTCTGCTCCCAGTGCTACTGGGCTTTGCAAGGAAGGCAGGCTGTCCCCTGGGACCCACTGGAGCCCACTGGAGCCCACTGGAGCCCACAGGAGGGTGCGAGAGGTAAGATGCCACCTGGTCCTGTCCTGAGCTGCTCCCAGCTGCTAGCCTCACCACATGGTGCAAGAGGTACCCCAGAACAAAGGACACAGGCCTGCATGTCTGCCGGTGGCCCTGGGCACTTAGCTCATCGCAGTGAACCACACAGCCTCCTCAACCCAGGCTTTCAAAGCCTGCTTCTTCGTTCCTGGCTTTCATGTCTGTATGAACATGAGCCAGATCTAACTCATCTCCGACAGACAATTCTGACTCACCCCGTGTCAGATTTTTATTAGTGGTTGTGATAGAGTAAGATAACAATGCTCCAACAAACCGACTATTTCCTTCCACATGACCTCAACAGTCTTATACATTTTCATAGCGAAAAAATCTTGTCTCCTTCCATTAAGCTCATAATGTGGTCTAATAGTATACATGTGCCTTCGTTAGATGCGAATCGATACAGAGGTCCTTTTTTTTTTTTTAATTTTATAAGATAAAGTCAGTGAACACATCTAACTTGACGAATACGTCTCTAAAATGTCAATCCAGGCAAAGCTTTTTCTGCCTACAGTTTGGAGGCTACGTGGTGACATTTTAAAAACGCTGTCAGTCCCTCAGTGAGGCTTTAGAAGCTAGCCAGGGCTTACTACGTGCCAGGCACTGTGTCAGGTGTTGGAGCTAAACGGATGGAGAGCTTGGAGGCAGGCTGGGGAGGGACATCCGTGACACAACCACAGCTAGAAACGGAGGCCAGTGCTAGAAAAGAGAGAGCAGGCTGCATGGAGAGTGTGTACCATGGGGCTTGTGAGCTCACGAATAAGTGGGAGTAACTGGAGTGGTGAGATGGGGGAGAGGAAGAGGGTCTTCCCATCAATGGGAATCACGTGTGCTTGGAGGCAGGCACCATGAGGGGTCTCCACAGGAAGAGGGAGGCAGCGTGGTTGAAGGGCAGAAAGACAGGGCAGAACAGGCATCAGTCAATTGGAAGGGTAAGAAGAGACGGATGGGAGGATTATGGATGCCTTTGGAGGACTGAGAATTTGTTAGAAGATCAGTGCAGTTTTCTATGGAGACAAATGCCAGGAACTGATAGGTCTTTGAAAGGTCACTCTGGCTGCCTTTTGGCAAAGGGGTTGGTAAAAGGCACGTGCAGGTGTGAACACACCAGGTGGGAGGTGAGTGCAGGAAATCAGGTGAGGGAGCATGGGAACTTGGTCCGGGGGTATATAAGGGAAAATAGCCTTTAATGAGTTCCACAAATTGGCACCAGCTGTAGCTTCATTACAGCCCTGGAAGGAGTAGGTGGGTGTGTCCTGGAGGTTACAGAAATTACATGAGAAATGGAAGTCTTTTTAGATCTTTTTTCCAACTAGAGGAACTCTCACCTTATTGATAGAATTCCAGAGTGGGAACGGATGGACATGAGGACATCTTTGAAATGTCTGAATATGTTCTTCGACATCTTTGCAAGTGACGAGGAGACCTTGACCTTAGGAGGCCTCGGCCTTCTTTGTAGCCAAGAAGATTTCACCTACAGATTTGGGTTCTCCCTTTTAAAGTCAAGAAGACAGTCCTTCCAAAGGACACCTCCTATCATTATACACTCTCATCATACCACACTTGCTGGGATCTCCAAGACCCTCTGTTCCAGGTTGTGAGTATCCACTTTGGCCACGCTGGTCTTGCCAAGAACACCACCACAGGAAATCTAGAGCCTGTAGTGCTATTAATAACATCATCTAAGACTGTCTTTGCTGCCCTCATGGCCTCTTCCCACCATGACTCACTGAAGCTTTTTACACGTTGTATCCATTAAGCTATAGTTCCCAAAGCTCATCTTCTCTAGTGCCATTAATTTTTAGGGGACCAGGCAAACCTTAAACTTGTCCCCCTTAATTAGATCCCTGTGCCCCCACAATCTCTTTGAATGCCTTTCACCATGATCCTTGAATGAGCTCTGAGACCACTGCTGCACTGCTGGTACCTAACACTTCTTGGCACCTTGTCTGTTAGTTCTTGGAAGAGGAGGTGGCTATGGAGGTGAGTGGGCATGGGAGTGGGAGGATTTCTCCCTTCACTTCCTTTTTTGTTTTTTCAAATAATGGGTTTTGAGGGGGAGGGAAAGGTTAACCAATTTATTTTCCATCTCCCATTGATAAAATGTTTACCACTCCCCATTGAAAGAATTTAGATCTTTCTTTAGAATCTCCAGGAAAATCTCCCAAACCCAGCCCACCACCATGTGGATTCAGCCATCTTCTGATTCACCTCCAGATTGTATCCTCCTAACTGCTCAAGCCACAGGTTAAGGGCGAAATGTTCAATGCCCAAGCAATTAAGTGGGGAACACGTTTATCTAAACAATTGCATGCAGCTCTGTATCTGCATACAGGGGGTCTCTCCCAAGACTTTCCAACCTCAGCAAAACAAGAAAAAGCCCCAGCGACCTGGGGGTATATATCATTCATTCATTCCTGTGTTCAACACTCATGGCGGATCCCCACCGAGACAGTGGGAGAGCAAGGACAGGAGCAATCCCGGAGGCTGAAGTCTGAGGAGGATTTCAAATTCAAGTCAGAGATGAAAGAAACATCTGGACTCTGTCCTCAGGTACAGGCAGTATTCTGAACTGAGGCTAGAACCAGAGACCATTCTAATGAAAGGCCTCCACAGGTGGGCTCCGACTCAGTTTCCTGTATGTATATTCATTCATGAAATCGCTCTGCAGGTCAACATGCAGAACAAAACCATTTAATAAAAGTGACAATGGGGAGAGGAAAGGGAGGCCAGAAGGCTTGTGAATGTGGAGAGAGGAAGAGCCAAAGGAGGAGGGGGGAAGGGGGGGTGGAAAAACTGAGAATCCCTCCCTGTGCTCCTTGCTGCCAGGGAGGTCTGAGGGACTAGTTTCTACCTGGGATCCCAAGTCCAGTACAAAAGTGGCGGGGCCACAGCTCTGGATGAGGGAAGGGGGTCCTCGGCACACGCGCGTGGGGGTGCCAAACGAAGGGGGCTATTGCGCTCGCTGCGGGGGGCACCGCGCCTGGCTCCATCCCCAGCCCGACCCCGTGGGGACCCGGGTGCGGCGCGTCGTCCGGGGTGGTCCCGCTGCCCCGGGGGTCGCGGGAGGCTGGGTCCCGACACCCCCGCGAGCTCCCGGCCCGCGCTTTCTGCTCCAGGTGAGAGCGCAGCGCGGTGTCACTTTACCTGCTCGCAGAGGGTCGTCCTGAGAAGCCATGGGGCAGGGCGGGGCAGCGGGCCGGGCGGTGGGAGCGGGACAGCGTGGCCTCAGGAGCTGGGCTGGAGCCCGGGAGTGCTGGTGTCCTGCAGTGCGGACTGGGCTGCAGCAGAGCACAGCGGAGCTGCGCGCCCCTCCTCCGCCAGCTCCTCCACCTCCTCTCAGACTCTCCGCTGCGTCCTCCGCGAGCTCACTCCCGGATTCTGCAATTAGCAAAGCCCCTTCACTGGACCGCCCACGCCCTCGCCCCCCTCCCCCTCCCCCTCCGTCCTGAGGCGCGGGCCCGGGGCACGGGCTCCGGGAAAGCCCGGGGGGCTTGCGAGGGTGGCCAGCGCCAGCGCTGAGCGGCCTCCTAGCCTGGCTCCCCGAGCGGGTGTCCACCTGCTGCCTGGCTACAAAAAGATCATCAGCCCTAAACCCCGGCTGCACTCTCGGGTCACTTCGCTGGCTTCCTGATTGTGCCCAAAGCCGGGAACCAGCTTCCCCAGCACAGGCCTGGGCTGAGATGCTTGCCCGCCATCTGTTTAAGCAGTCTCCTCCTCTCCAGGCAGGGTCCGCCATTGCATGATGGCACCCACGAATCACTTAGACCTGGATGTTTTGGTTTTTTGTTTCTTTTTTGGTTATTGGTTATTCCATGACCTCCATGGTAGGTGATCCACAAAGGGAGTGAAAAGAGGACGCCTGAGGCATACGCATATGGCCATTCTAGAAAAAGAGCTTGGGGTTCTCTGGGAAGCGTGGCATTGGTCCTTGCACTATGGTTTTGCTGCATCAAATAGTTCCTTCTTCTTCAAATATAAATATATAAATATATTGATCAAGTCACTCGCATGTCTTAGGAGAATGTCATACCTTTAGTAGCAAACTTGAAATCTTGGACATTGGTTTTGATTTTTGTTTTGGTTTGATTTGGTTCGGTTTTTGTAATTTTAAAAATCCCTCCAGCCCTTGGCTGTGTCTGACCTGAGTGCTTTCTGCTGTTTCTGCAACAAAACTGTCAGGGCAGCGAAAACTCTCATTGTTTACAGTGGCGCCCCCTTCTGAACACTTTGTTAATTAAAAGATTTTTTTTTTTTTTTTTTTGGGTATTGTAAATGTGAAACAACAATGAGGTATTTCAAAGAGGTGAACCACAGGTAAATTTCTCTAAGTGTGGGTGAGGGTTACTCAAAAAGAAACTTGACAAGGCTTTTAAAGATACCGACAATCATTATAACATAACGTGACTGATTGTTACCGTGCTCTTAACCGGGCAAACACTTGTTGGCTTCCAAGGAAAACGAACATAGTTGAGATGGTTCTAGCGGCTTTCTAGCACAGGGTCTCATGAGGCAGGGATTCTAGCCCCTGGCTGTGCAAGGTATGAGGCCTGTTAGTGATTCTATTTTTTCTTCTGCAGAATGGGTCTTTCTGCATTCCAGGTCCTTTTTACCCCAATAAATAATGCGGCGATTCTCTCAGTGAGTTGTACTTTTGGTTTAAACAGCGAACTGTCTCTTAAAAAGGACTTTTGTTTAAAGTCCTTTAAAAAAAAAGTCCTTTCAAAAAAAAATTTTTTTTTAATTTTTATTTTTTAATCCCATATGTTTACTCTGATCCTGGAACTTTGTCATTTTGACCTTCTCTGCTGATTAAAATATTCTTCATCATCAGCACCTACTGCTCTCCTCTCCTGGTGGTCTCTCCGGAAGGGGTCTTCTCTAGCTCTTCTAGCAGAGGATGGACACTTCCCTTCTACCCCTGTTGCCAGACCAACCTTACCTATCTTGCAGGGACAGGTCGGCCTGGCCTTTTATCTGTTGTTCTCTTCTGAGTGGTTAGTTTTTCATAGATACCGTGCTTTGCTTTTGTCAGGATTTACCCTGGACTATCAAAACCCTTATCTTGTGCCAGTGAATCCTAAGAAACAGACCTGATGAGAGAACCAGGAACTCGAACAGATCATATTTATCCTGAATGTTCCGTCCAAAATGAAGAATACATTTCTGAGGAGCCTCAAGATGTCTTAGAAGGGAAGTTTCACCAACTCTGTCACGTAGGGGCATCAATTCTGATTCTGTGTCAATGTTCCTACTTTCCCAGCTAGTAATTCTCTTCCTCAGAAAGCCCACTCTCAACCGTTTCCTCTCTCAAAGGCAGTTGCTCTTCGAGTCTGCACATGGCACTTGGGGCCTGCTTGTCGTTGGCTACTGCCCTCTGTACCTTGGGTCTAACAGCTTCGGGGCATCAAGATGAAATCGTCTCTTGTTCTAAGACTTAATATAGTTTGGGGCACATGGTAAGCAATAATCACTTTTTTAGTTGATCCAAGTGTTCGAACTTTCTTAATTATTCTAGTACCACAGTTTACTTGTTCTAAGATTTGTCCTCCCCCCCCCCATTCTATAACTCTTGCAGTTGATGACATATCCTAGTTTAACTGACAGCATTTCTCTTTCTTAGTCGAACATAAACTATAGTGCATCTTACCCTTGATGAAAGCTAGGTTGCAATTAAATACTCTATTATGGTTACGATTCTGATATTTGAAATCCTCCGGTAGCTCCCTGTGCCCCCACAGTGTAGTACCTCACCTTCTCGGCATAGTATACAAACCAGCTCACCCCCAGTGTTAACCCCGGGGCTCAGCCTCCATCCCCAGGTGATGCTGCCAGATCAGCTGCCCGTTGTCCTGAACTTGCTGTAGATTCCCGAATGCACTGTGCTGCCTCCTGGCACTTTGAAAGTGACACACTCATCCCCATTCTTCGCTTTGCCCTTGTCTATCACCTCCCCTCAAAATCTGTTCCTAAGTGCCTTTTCCCAGCTCCAACCTACCCTTGGCAGTCTTTTATCTCCCTGTGGTAAAACCTGTCACACTGCACCATGGACATGCCCGTTGTCCCCCTGAGAAGAGAAAAGGGACAGTGAGGGCTTCCCAGCATTTGCAGCTCTAGTGCAGAGCCCCATGCCTGGCTTGCAGGAAATGCCAGATCATGAAGACAAACGGAGAACATCCTCTGGCTAAAACCAGCTCTTCTTTGCCTACCGCAGGATCTGGATCAATACAGAGCAGCCCGTTATTATTGCTGTTTTTCTAGGGATTTTTTACCCATATATTTCCCAGGTCTTGACTCTTTTTGTAGCACTTTAATTCAGGCTTCAACCACTTCTTAGTCAGATCAGGTGAAATCATTTTCCTTCCCATAGCCTCGGTGTATTTCACACCTAGTAAATCTTTTTTGAAAGATCTTATTTACCCATTTGACAGATCAAATGTAGGTAGAGAGGCAGGCAGAGAGAGGGGTGGGGGAGCAGGCTCCCCGCTGAGCAGAGAGCCCGATGTGGGGCTCCATCCTAGGACCCTGAAATCATGACCTGAGCCGAAGGCAGAGGACTAAACCACTGAGCCACCCAGGAGCCCCCATGCTGGTAATTTTTAATCAACGTGGATTTGCTGCATCAAATAGTTCCTTCTTCTTCAAATATAAATATATAAATATATTGATCAAGTCACTCGCATGTCTTAGGAGAATGTCATACCTTTAGTAGCAAACTTGAAATCTTGGACATTATTTTTGACTTTTGTTTTGGTTTGATTTGGTTCGGTTTTTGTAATTTTAAAAATCCCTCCAGCCCTTGGCTGTGTCTGACCTGAGTGCTTTCTGCTGTTTCTGCAACAAAACTGTCTGGGCAGCGAAAACTCTCATTGTTTACAGTGGCGCCCCCTTCTGAACACTTTGTTAATTAAAAGATTTTTTTTTTTTTTTTTTTGGGTATTGTAAATGTGAAACAACAATGAGGTATTTCAAAGAGGTGAACCACAGGTAAATTTCTCTAAGTGTGGGTGAGGGTTACTCAAAAAGAAACTTGACAAGGCTCTTAAAGATACCGACAATCATTATAACATAACGTGACTGATTGTTACCGTGCTCTTAACCTGGCAAACACTTGTTGGCTTCCAAGGAAAACGAACATAGTTGAGATGGTTCTAGCGGCCTTCTAGCACAGGGTCTCATGAGGCAGGGATTCTAGCCCCTGGCTGTGCAAGCCATGAGGCCTGTTAGTGATTCTATTTTTTCTTCTGCAGAATGGGTCTTTCTGCATTCCAGGTCCTTTCTACCCCAATAAATAATGCGGCGATTCTCTCAGTGAGTTGTACTTTTGGTTTAAACAGCCAACTGTCTCTTAAAAAGGACTTTTGTTTAAAGTCCTTTAAAAAAAAAGTCCTTTCAAAAAAAATTTTTTTTTTAATTTTTATTTTTTAATCCCATATGTTTACTCTGATCCTGGAACTTTGTCATTTTGACCTTCTCTGCTGATTAAAATATTCTTCATCATCAGCACCTACTGCTCTCCTCTCCTGGTGGTCTCTCCGGAAGGGGTCTTCTCTAGCTCTTCTAGCAGAGGATGGACACTTCCCTTCTACCCCTGTTGCCAGACCAACCTTACCTATCTTGCAGGGACAGGTCGGCCTGGCCTTTTATCTGTTGTTCTCTTCTGAGTGGTTAGTTTTTCATAGATACCGTGCTTTGCTTTTGTCAGGATTTACCCTGGACTATCAAAACCCTTATCTTGTGCCAGTGAATCCTAAGAAACAGACCTGATGAGAGAACCAGGAACTCGAACAGATCATATTTATCCTGAATGTTCCGTCCAAAATGAAGAATACATTTCTGAGGAGCCTCAAGATGTCTTAGAAGGGAAGTTTCACCAACTCTGTCATGTAGGGGCATCAATTCTGATTCTGTGTCAATTTTCATACTTTCCCAGCTAGTATTTCTCTTCCTCAGAAAGCCCACTCTCAACCGTTTCCTCTCTCAAAGGCAGTTGCTCTTAGTGTCTGCACATGGCACTTGGGGCCTGCTTGTCGTTGGCTACTGCCCTCTGTACCTTGGGTCTAACAGCTTCGGGGCATCAAGATGAAATCGTCTCTTGTTCTAAGACTTAATATAGTTTGGGGCACATGGTAAGCAATAATCACTTTTTTAGTTGATCCAAGTGTTCGACCTTTCTTAATTATTCTAGTACCACAGTTTACTTGTTCTAAGATTTGTCCTCCCCCCCCCATTCTAATAACTCTTGCAGTTGATGACATATCCTAGTTTAACTGACAGCATTTCTCTTTCTTAGTCGAACATAAACTATAGTGCATCTTACCCTTGATGAAAGCTAGGTTGCAATTAAATACTCTATTATGGTTACGATTCTGATATTTGAAATCCTCCGGTAGCTCCCTGTGCCCCCACAGTGTAGTACCTCACCTTCTCGGCATAGTATACAAACCAGCTCACCCCCAGTGTTAACCCCGGGGCTCAGCCTCCATCCCCAGGTGATGCTGCCAGATCAGCTGCCCGTTGTCCTGAACTTGCTGTAGATTCCCGAATGCACTGTGCTGCCTCCTGGCACTTTGAAAGTGACACACTCATCCCCATTCTTCGCTTTGCCCTTGTCTATCACCTCCCCTCAAAATCTGTTCCTAAGTGCCTTTTCCCAGCTCCAACCTACCCTTGGCAGTCTTTTATCTCCCTGTGGTAAAACCTGTCACACTGCACCATGGACATGCCCGTTGTCCCCCTGAGAAGAGAAAAGGGACAGTGAGGGCTTCCCAGCATTTGCAGCTCTAGTGCAGAGCCCCATGCCTGGCTTGCAGGAAATGCCAGATCATGAAGACAAACGGAGAACATCCTCTGGCTAAAACCAGCTCTTCTTTGCCTACCGCAGGATCTGGATCAATACAGAGCAGCCCGTTATTATTGCTGTTTTTCTAGGGATTTTTTACCCATATATTTCCCAGGTCTTGACTCTTTTTGTAGCACTTTAATTCAGGCTTCAACCACTTCTTAGTCAGATCAGGTGAAATCATTTTCCTTCCCATAGCCTCGGTGTATTTCACACCTAGTAAATCTTTTTTGAATGATCTTATTTACCCATTTGACAGATCAAAAGTAGGTAGAGAGGCAGGCAGAGAGAGGGGTGGGGGAGCAGGCTCCCCGCTGAGCAGAGAGCCCGATGTGGGGCTCCATCCCAGGACCCTGAAATCATGACCTGAGCCGAAGGCAGAGGCCTAAACCACTGAGCCACCCAGGAGCCCCCATATCTCGTAATTTTTAATCAACGTGCAAAAAGTATTGTGCATATTGATGAAGATCAAACAAATTCTGTGAAACCGTAGATGGACTTAAAGATACTATTATGTATCAAATATTGTAAAAATTAAGCAAGGAAATAGCAAACATAAAATAACCAAAGCATACAAACTTGGGTAAATACAATAGGTGTGATCATGTTCTACTTCATAAAGAGATGAGTTAATAGATAAATAGAAGTAACTAGACTTTTTAGACGTTAATAAAACTTTGCCTGTTATTTCTTAGCTATATAAAATAGATGGTTTTATAACAAAAACGCTTATCTTAAAAATATTTAAAAATAAATTTCAGGCTACTCATAAGGTTCTATTTACTTTTCCACTGAAGGAAAAGCTGGTTGTTGTAGTTGTAGTTGTTTGTTTGTTTTAGTCTCCTCCTAGTTTTTATTATTATAATGTGGAAGGAGGAATGTTAAATTGAAAAGTGAATTATTTTATAGACAAAATTCATTACGTGATTCACTTCCTGGTACAGCAGATGGAACTCCTGAAAACATGCCCTTTTGCCTTACAGAAGTGTAACAGTTATGCTTACTTCTGAAACATGCTTGGTGGTGGCCCTAAATAGTGACACCATACTAAACATTTTGAATATTTGCAATTACTTTTTATAGTCATAGGGCTCCAAAAGGCACTGCTAGTCTCTTAGTAGGTATTTCAATAAAGCTAAAAGTTGCCTGACTGTTTAAAAATATTAACAAGGCACAAAACATGGCAGAAGTATTGTCCTCAGATATTATTTTTTTCCATATGCTCCTGATTCCAGACATGACAAGTTATTTTTTAAATTTTTTTTATAAAAGATTTTATTTATTTCTTTGACAGAGATCACAAGTAGGCAGGGTCAGGCAGAGTGAGAGGGGGGAAGCAGGCTCCCTGCTGAGCTGAGAGCCCGATGTGGGACTCGATCCAAGGATTCTGGGACCATGACCTGAGCCGAAGGCAGAGGCTTTAACCCACTGAGCCACCCAGGTGCCCCCATGACAAGTTATTTTTTTTTAAAGATTTTATTTATTTATTTGACAGAGAGAGAGATTACAAGTAGGCAGAGAGGCAGGCAAAGAGAGAGAGGAGGTAGCAGGCTCCCCGTTGAGCAGAGAGCCCAATGTGGAGCCCCATCCCTGGACCCTGAGATCATGACCTGAGCTGAAGGCAGCGGCTTAACCCACAAGCCAACCAGGAACCCGACAAGTTATTTTTGATAGATATATATACAATGTATTTTCCAGTTATAAGAAAAATGGTTCTGCGCTTTTTAACCTTTTTTAAAAATCACATAATTTTTTTAAATTTAAATTTTATTTTTTAATGTTTTACCTTTCTTTTCTTTTTTTAAAAAAGATTTTATTTATTTATTTGACAGACAGAGATCACAAGTAGGCAGAGAGACAGGCAGAGAGAGAGAGAGAGAGAAGCAGGCTTCCTGCGGAGCACAGAGCCCGATGCAGGGCTCAATTCCAGGACCCTGAGATCATGACCCGAGACGAAGGCAGCAGCCCAAACCACTGAGCCACCCAGGCACCCCAATGTTTTACTTTTCAATATACTACTTAGAATATAAACCTTATTCCATTTTGTAAGAAGGTTGCCATTTAAAAAATGGTAATTTTCTCATTGTGTCTTCCCTCTCATTGCTTTATTTTGAATAAAACATTTCACAATAAACATAACTGATGCTTTCCTTTTGATGGTCCCTCTGTTGGTCATATCGTATATGAGCCAGGACAATTACTTTTACAACATTTATTCATGTT
Source organism: Mustela nivalis (assembly GCF_964662115.1). Classification (NCBI taxonomy): domain Eukaryota; kingdom Metazoa; phylum Chordata; class Mammalia; order Carnivora; family Mustelidae; genus Mustela; species Mustela nivalis. Next base: position 54,411 of record NW_028134896.1, on the reverse strand, counting down.
TGTTGATATGTTTTATCATAACTAATTTTCCCTCCCTTATCTAGATTCCCCAGCTTTCAGACAGATCCTTGAGGTCTCATTTTGCCTAGGGATTTGCAATAGGTTCTGCCAGAGGCACCACTGTGACAACTGATGTCCATGCTCTATCTCCTGCTAAGCTCAAGAGGTCACTGGTTTCATAGTTTATCTATACAATTAATGCACTCCATCAAGTTCTTTTTTTTTTAAATATTAACAAACTTATTTTAAAGTTTATATGGAGAGGCAAAGACTCACAATAGTCAACATAGTGTTGAAGGAGAACAAAGCCTGAGGACTGACTTCAAAGTTTACCATAACGATGGGGCGCCTGGTTGGCTCAGTGGGTTAAGCTTCTGCCTTTGGCTCAGGTCATGATCCCAGGGGCCTGGGGTCGAGTCCTGTATTGGGCTCTCTGCTCAGCAGGGAGCCTGCTTCTCCTCATTTCTCTCTCTGTCTGACTCTCTGCCTATTTGTGATCTCTCTCTCTGTCAAATAAATAAATAAACCTTTAAAAAAAGTATACCATAATGATAATTGGAAGCAAGATATTGTAATACCACAGAAAGACTAGATTAAAGGAACAGAATATATATTATCAATTATATTTTATATTTAATATAAAAGCAAAAGCAATACAAGAGAGCAAAATACAATCTTTTAAACAAATGGTTCTGGAGTAATGGTGAAGCTAAATGTAAAAATATAAAATAAAAATAAAATAAATAATAAAATAAAATAAATCCAGGCAGATATCATACACTCTTCACAAAAATTAACTCAGATTAAATTATAAACCTAAACATGAAACATGTAGAAGGTAATATAGAAGAAAATTTAAATGACCTTGGTTTTGGAAATAACTTTAGCTACAAAAGCACAAGCACTGAATTTAAAAATGTCTACTCTGTGAAACAATGCCAAGAGAATGAAAAGGCAAAGCACAGACTGTGAGAAAAAATTTGCAAAATACACATCTGGCAAAGGACTGTTAATCAAAAAGACACAAAGACCCCTTAAAACTCAACAATCGTGGAAAAACCTGATTACAAATGAGCCAAAGACCTTAGCAGATACCTCACAAAAGAAAATATTACAGATGGCAAATAAGCATATAAAAAGATGCTTCACATCATATGTCATCAGGAAAATGCAAATTAAAACAAAAAAGAGACACCAGTACATACCCAGAATCCAGAACACTGACAACAGAACACGAAATGTTGGTGAGGATGTGGAGCAACAGGAATGTTCTTCCATGTCTATTGAGAATAAAGAATGGAAAACAACTTGGCAGTTTCTTACAAAACTAAACATATTCTTGCCAGATGATTCAGCAGTAGCAGTTCTTGGTATTTATCCAAAGAAGATGAAACCTATACCCACAAAGATGTCTATAGTAGTTTTATTCATTACTGACAAAAGCTTGGAAGCAACCAAGATATCCTTTCATAGGTGAAAGTTCAAATAAAGTGTAGTACATGCAAACAATGGAATCTTATTTAATGCTAAAGAAATGAATTACCAAGCCATGAAAAGATATGGATATAAATATTTAATAAATATTTGATTTTAGGCTTCTATCAGTCTATCAATAGTAGTAGTATATTTTAACAGTGAATGCTCAGCATTCAAGAATTTACCTAATAAAATATTTGGGGTTCCATATTTTAAATACTTCAACCTCTATGATTATATTCCTAATAATTTTGAATTGGGGTAAATAAACCTTAATTTTTTGTAACTTGTTTCTTATTGCAAAAGAGCTCAATGAAATTTTAGAAAATAAAAATTTACAAAAAAAAAGTTTAGTTTACTATTGCCAAATAATTTAAAACTTTACCTTATATTCAAATACATATATTTTTCTAAATTGATTTATAGGCTACTAAAACCAAAAACTTTTAGTTATACTAGATTTCATATCATGCAATCAATGCCAGAAAGCCATCTGGCGATGACTTGTCTTAAATAGAGTTAAGATGGGTGTTATTACAATGCAAGATGGAAACAAAGATAGTATAACAATTGAGTGTTACATAACTTTTCTGTTTTGAGCAAGTTACTAATCTACAAAAGGCTTTTATTGGTGACACACTTGGGAATTTAACAAAACTTTTAAACTAGCATGTGCGACTCATTCCTAGAAAACAACACAATCAATAACACTTTCTTTAGATGAAATCATGACTATTTCTCCATTTGAATAAAAAAGGGAGCAACCCCAATAAGTTTATTGAACATGAAAAGTTGAAATGCTATAATGCTCCTAAGGAATTAAATGGTCCAGTCATGAATTACCAAAAAAGGATATAAATTACCAAAGTGTTTGTATAATTGCAATGTACAACTGCCCATTATCGTTCAATAGTGTAGGCTTGTACAAGAACTCTATAAAAGAACTCCACTTCTAAACCGTGGAAAATATGTTCCCTTCCCCCTATACACAACTATTAAGCCATTCATTTAGCTTTTAAAATATCCACTTAATACAGGCTTTTTACTCATTTGAACAGGCAGTAGGGCTCTATTCTTATTGCTTACATCTGAAGGATAAACGTCTAGCGTAAGAGGTAAAGCCCATAAAGGAGCCCAATAATAACAAGAAAATACAGTTTAGTGAGCCCTTACTATCTGCCAGCTACCTTTCTGAGAATACTTCAATTAATAAAACATATAAAATACCTGACCACAAAGAGCTTGCATTCTTTTGAAATATAATAGTAAAATAAACCAATAATAGAGGGGCACCTTAGTGGCTCAGCCCATTGAGTGACTGCCTTTGGCTTGGGTCATGATGTCAGGGTCCTGGGATGTAACTTCCCAGCAGGCTTTCTAGGCAGTGGGGTGTTTTCTTCTTCCTTTGCGCCCCCTCCCAATTCTCTCTCTCTCTGTCTCCAATAGGAAAATAAACCAATAATAGAATAATCATTGATGGTTGATGGTGATAAGTGTTACAAAGAAATACAAGAAAGGTAAAAGCCATTGGAGAATGCTGGGATGAAAGTTAATTGTATTTTGTGTTGGGTGGTTATATCTCATTTGTGAGATGTTATTTGCACAAAGACCCAGGAAGTGAAGGAGGGTGTTATACAAATATTAAAGGAAAAGATTGCTCTAGGCAGAGCAAGTAAGTATATAGACTTTGTGTGAACAGCTGGTCTGTTACTTTTGAGGAAAAGCAAGGAGGCCAATCAGGAGTTCATAGTGGTGGAGAGAGGAAGAACGTATTGACGTATGACGCTCTAGTACATTGAAACGCCTTCAGTTTTTATTTAATATGAAAGGGGAAGATACCAAAAGACTTTCAACAGCAGAATAAAATCATCTGATTGATTTTTACGTTAAGTTGCTGTACCAAAATAAATTTGCAGGGAGAAAGGAGTGCAGTATGTGTGGAAGTGGGGTTATCAATCAAGTCAATAATTCAGGAACATATGATGGTGTTTTTAGCATACTGCGTGGTAATAGAAGTGTTGAGGTATGGTTTTTATATTGTATCTATTTTGATGGTAAATATTCTGGTGAACAGGATGGGGTATGTGCAGGACAGACAATATCAACATTTATTTTACCTGCACAACCAGAAGGGAGGAGTCTTCATTCCCTGATATGGAGAGAATTCTGAGTTCAAATGTTCTTTCTGATTAAATGGCATAGTGATGATGTGGATTTAGTAAGACAGTGAAAGAGAGCAGTAAGCATAATGTTAAGCGGTAAGACATTATAATACATTTGAACATCAAAAAACGTTGTGTTGGATCATCTGTTTATGTGAGTAAATAAATAAATAAAGCTTCCTGGGGTTCTGATAGAGGTAAAGAAGACTACTATATGATCCAAAGGGGCACGTGCACCAAATGTTTATAGCAGCAATATCCACAATAACCAAACTATGGAAAGAACCTTGATGTCCATCAACAAATGAATTTTATATATATATATATATATATGATGGAATACTATGCAGTCATCAAAAGAAATGAAATCTTGCCATTTGCGATGACATGGATGGAACTAGAGGGTATTATGCTTAGCAAAACAAGTCAATCAGAGAAAGAGACTATCATATGATTTCCCTGATATGAGGAAATGGAGGTGCAATGTGGTGGTTTTGGGGTACAGGAAAAGAGTAATTGAAACAAGATGGGATCGAGAGGGAGACAAACCATAAGAGACTCTTAATCTCACAAAACAAACGGAGAGTTGCCAGGGCGGTGGGAAGGGTAGGGAGAGGGTGGTGGGGTTATGAACATTGGGGAGGGTATGTGCTTGGTGAGTGCTGTGAAGTGTGTAAACCTGGCGATTCACAGACCTGTACCCCTGGGGCTAATAATACATTATATGTTAATTTAAAAAGAAGAAGAAGAAGAAGACTACTATTAATCCAATGCTATGGTTTTCAGCAAAGAGTGTGTAATCAGGCATATTTTATTAAAGTATCCAAGTAAAATGATGGTCGAACATTGGAATAACAGAAAACATAAAAATCAGAGATTTTAAAAAGAGATATGGGACAGTGTAGAGAATATAGTCAATGATATTATAATAGTGTTATATGGTGACAGATGGTGGCTATATTTGTAGTGATCATAGAATAATATATGGAGATATTGAAAACCTGAAACCAATGTATCACTGAATATCCACTATACTCAAATAAAAGAAGAGTAAAAATAAAACATTTAAATTTAAAAAGATAAAAAGAGGGACAAGAATTTGAAAAGTGAATTCAAAATGAGTAAAGATGAGGCTAAGACATACTTTGAACCTTGAGGAAAACACCATTTTGAAAATTCTTCCCATTTTGAGAAAACTCAAATGAATCAATACCATAAAAGAACCCATTTTAACTGAGAGATGTAATGAATGCTCAAGATATAATTTTAACAGGATAATTCTTCCCTCTGAAACAGCATACAGAAACCAGGGGAAACACTTGGAAGCAAAATAAACTATACTGAAAATAAGAATTAGGAAAAAGATAAATGATGAAAGAAAAGAAAATTAGACCTGTGACAGAGATCTAGTGAAGAGAATTTTTAGCTTGTGGTTTAATGTTTTTGAGGATAATCTAGAGTTCATAACTGCCTTGAGACAGGCTGGGTGTAGGCAGTTTAGGCAGACCCCTAAGACAGGCCTACTTTGGGCAGGTGGTGTTGGAGGAGGCCATTGGGCTGGACAAAGACAAATCCAACCATTTGACTAAAGTGTCTGTGAAGATGTTGAAGTCAGATGCAACAGAGAAAGACCTGTCAAACCTAATCTCAGAAATGGAGATGATGAAGATGATTGGACAGCACAAGGACACCATCAACCTGCTGGGTCCTGCACACAGGACGGTCCTTCATACACTCTCACAGAATATGCCTCCAAAGACAACATACAGGAGTACCTGCAGGCCCAGAGGCCTCCTGACCTGGAGTACTGTTACAATATCAGCCACAATGCAGCAGAGCAACTCTCCTCCAAGGACCTGGTATCCTGTGCCTACCAGGTAGCCAGAGGCATGGAGTACCTTGCCTCCAAGAAGTGCATACACCAAGACCTGGCCACCAGGGAAGTGCTGGTGACAAAGGACAACATGATGAAGATCTCAGACTTCAGCCTTGACAGAGATATCACCACATCAGTTACTATAAAAAGACAACCAACAGTGGACTGCCTGTGAAGTGGATGATCCCTAAGGCCATGTTTGGCCAGATCTACATCCACCAGAGTGACTTCTCGTCTTTTGGGGTGATCCTGTGCAAAATCTTCACTCTGGAAGCCTCCCATAACCTGGAGTGCCTGTGGAGGTGGTTTTCAAGCTGCTGAAGGAGTCATTTGATGGATAAGCCAATGAGTGCACCAGAGAGTTATACACAATAATGAGGGGTGGCTGGCATGTGGTACCTTCAAGCTGCTGGTAGAAGTCCTGGATCATACTGTGGCCTTGACCTCCAACCAGGAGTACCCGGACCTCCTTGGCCCTGGAACAATACTGTCTATGCTTTCCCAACACCCAAATCTCCACCTGCTCCTCAGAGAAGAATTCCACCTTCTCTCATGTGCCGTTGCCCAGGGAGGCCTATCTGCCCTGACACCCAGCCCAGCTTGCCAATGGTGGACTCAAATGACTAGTATCCCTATTACTCCTGTCCAGATTCCATCATAAGCTGTAACCCTTACCCCCCACCCTCCCTGCAAGACTCACTGCCTTCTCCTTTGTCCCTTTCCTACTGGCAGGAGCCAGCTGCCTACCTGAGGCCTTCACCCTTAGAAGTTCACCTCACTTCCCCTTCCTCTTCCTCCTCCTTACAACCTGCTCATGAAAGAAAGGCACAGAGAGGCAGGTACTTGCTCGTGGCTACTTCCTTCCCTCCCATATGTTGGACCAAAACCCCTCCTGGCATCTGGTACTGCCTGGACGTCGAGGGAGTGGGAGATAAGTCATGCCAGTGAAAGCTGTCGGAGCTTTCCTGTTTTGGTTTTGTCTGCTTAGCATTACATGTAAGACTGAGTTTTGGTGGGGGTGCCTGGGTGGCTCAGTGGGTTAAGCCGCTGCCTTCGGCTCAGGTCATGATCTCGGGGTCCTGGGATCGAGTCCTGCATCGGGCTCTCTGCTCGGCAGGGAGCCTGCTTCCCTCTCTCTCTCTCTCTGACTGCCTCTCCATCTACTTGTGATTTCTCTCTGTCAAATAAATAAATAAAATCTTTAAAAAAAAAAAAAAGACTGAGTTCCTGTGGCAGGGACCTAGTCCTTGGGGCTGTAGCACTAGCTTCGGGAGGTCAACTGCTCTGGGCCTTGGCTAAGAGCAACCCCTGCTCCAGAGATATGGTGCCAAGGGCTTATTAATTATGATACTAATATGCTTTGCTGACCAAATGCCTGGTATCAACAGATGGGAAGGCAAAGACTGGGAGCAGTGTTGTGACCATGGGGTCCAGCCCAAAACTATGAGGAAAAAGATAGAGAAAACAGAATTATGTACTCAAAGGCACATTTTGAAGGACGGATTGAATATAGTCTGCACTCAAATATTCTTTAATCGTATGTTCTGAATTTCCTAAATTTAAGAAGTATTTGTTCAAATATTTATCTTTAAATAAACCCTAGGAGACTTTTTCTTGGATTCTGGAAAATCAGTCCATTTGGATACAAATCTTTTTGTCACTGATGGAAATTTTAAGCCCTTAACTGTGGAATGTCTAATGTATTCTTACAGCAATTGTGATTTGCCAATACATGGGTGATGTGTGTGTGTTGTGTGTGTTTATTTTTATTTTTGATGGTTTTACTCTTCTATGATATTTTTAAGTAGACATAATTTTAATAAATTATGATTTGTTGAAATTTATCTGAGGTTATATATAATAAAATGAAATTTGTGTGAACTGAAGAAGTGCGTCTCCATTTGTTTTTTTTTTAAGAGTAGACTGGTCTTTAAAAATTGTCCAAAGAAGTACATTATATTCATTATTAAATTTGATAAAATACAATAAAGTATTTATGGTCATATGGAACCATATCAAATTCTACTATTAATTCATATCAATAATTATCATAAGAGGAAAAAGGGATATTTTTCAAAATAAAAATTAGTGTATTTTTCAAAATATGATATAGTGTTATTCACTGAACAGAGGGAAAAAATGTCAAAGTTTAACACAGTTTACAGAATGTTTTAACATAAATTGAAATTTAACACTGACCAAATTTCACAGTTTTAAGTAAAATGATAGTACTTTAAATCCTTGAAAAGTGGTAAGTGACCCAAAATATTGCTGAGAAAAACAAATTTAACACTACACTAGTCTGAGATGGTTAAGTTATGGTACAACTTGCCATTGTGTATCATCAAATGGTATATTTTTTTCTTTTGGTCTTGTCATTATATTTTATTTTAGCCATTCTTATAAGTGTGTAGTGATATCTCAGTGTCATTTAAATTGCATTTCCTTGATGTCTAATTATGTCAAATTATATTATTTTGATGTTTAATGTTCTGAGCTTTCTCAGTTCAAGACCATGAAGCCACTTAGGAAAAATAAGTTATAGATGCACTCATAGACCAACTCTTATTTAGAAATAAGAACAAACATTACTACCCATTCCAACAAAAAATCGATTTGTTATGCAGTAGGGATTTTATAAATTACCTGACACAACTTATATAGTAAGATGAAATGGGACAGGCGGCTTCTTGCAGCTATATACAACATCATTTAAATTTCAATTTTCAGTATAATTTTTCCAAGGTATACACAGAATATATATTTAATGTAAATTGTGAACATTTTAAACTCTGTATATGGAAATTAATCAATTTTAAGTTTATAACAATCAAAATTAACGGAAGTTTATTTTAAATTAGTTAGCTTTCTCTGCATTGCAAGACAGAATAATCAAGAATAGGTAAGAAAAAAATAATCTCTGTAAAATTACCGGGGGTGCATTATGAAGTGTTCGCTAACCGATCAAACTCACAATTTGGATTGAATGGCAAGTGACTTTTAAACTCTGGAACTCATTGTCAATTTTTTTTTCTTCATTGTGTCTTAAATGTGGAACAACAATGAGGTATTTCAAAGAAGTGAACCACACATAAATTTCTCTAAGGGTGGGGTGAGGGTTACTCAAAAAGGAACTAGACAAGGCTTTTAAAGATATCGACAATCATTATAACATAACGTGACTGATTGTTACCGTGCTCTTAACTGGGCAAACACTTGTTGGCTTCCAAGAAAGACGAACATAGTTGAGATGGTTCTAGCGGCCTTCTAGCACAGGGTCTCATGAGGCAGGGATTCTAGCCACTGGCTGTGCAAGCCATGAGGCCTGTTAGTGATTCTATTTTTTCTTCTGGAGAATGGGTCTTTCTGCATTCCAGGTCCTTTCTACCCCAATAAATAATGCGGCGATTCTCTCAGTGAGTTGTACTTTTGGTTTAAACAGCCAACTGTCTCTTAAAAAGGACTTTTGTTTAAAGTCCTTTAAAAAAAAAGTCCTTTCAAAAATTTTTTTTTTTAATTTTTATTTTTTAATCCCATATGTTTACTCTGATCCTGGAACTTTGTCATTTTGACCTTATCTGCTGATTAAAATAATCTTCATCATCAGCACCTACTACTCTCCTCTCCTGGTGGTCTCTCCGGAAGGGGTCTTCTCTAGCTCTTCTAGCAGAGGATGGGCACTTCCCCTCTACCCCTGTTACCGGACCAACCTTACCTATCCTGAGGGGCAGGTCGGCCTGGCCTTTTATCTGCTGTTCTATTCTGAGTAGTTAGTTTTTAATAGATATCGTGCTTTGCTTTTGTCAGGATTTACCCTGCACTATCAAAACCCTTTTCTTGTGCCAGTGAAGCCTAAGAAACAGTCCTGATGAGAGAACCAGGATCTCGAACAGATCATATTTATCCTGAATGTTCTGTCCAAAATGAAAAATACATTTCTGAGAAGCATCAAGTTCTCTGAGATGGGAAGTTTCACCAACTCTGTCATGTAGGGGCATCAATTCTGATTCTGTGTCAATTTTCCTACTTTCCCAGCTAGTAATTCTCTACCTCAGAAAGCCCACTCTCAACCGTTTCCTCTCTCAAAGGCAGTTGCTCTTAGAGTCTGCACATGGCACTTCGGGCCTGCTGGTCGTTGGCTACTGCCCTCTGTACCTTGGGTCTAACAGCTGCGTGGCATCAAGATGAGAACGTCTCTTGTTCTAAGACTTAATATAGTTTGGGGCACATGGTAAGCAATAATCACTTATTTTGTTGATCCAAGCGTTCGACCTTTCTTAATTAATCTAGTACCACAGTTTACTTGTTCTAAGATTTGTCCCCCCCATTTAAATATCTCTTAAGGTGGCACGCACCTAGCACTTGAGGACATATCCTAGTTTAACTGACAGCATTTCTCTTTCTTAGTCGAACATAAACTATAGTGCATCTTACCCTTGATGAAAGCTAGGATGCAATTAAATACTCTATTATGGTTATGATTCTGATATTTGAAATCCTCCGGTAGCTCCCTGTGCCCCCACAGTGTAGTGCCTCACCTCCTTGGAATAGTGTACAAACCATCTCATCCCCAGTGTTAACCCCGGGGCTCAGCCTCCATCCCCAGGTGATGCTGCCCGATCAGCTGTCCGTTGTCAATGAACTTGCTGTAGTTTCCCGAATGCACTGTGCTGCCTCCTGGCACTTTGAAACTTGACACACTCATCCTCATTTTTCGCTTTGCCCATGTCTATCCCCTCCCCTGAAAATCTGCTCCTAAGTGGCTTTTCCCAGCTCCAACCTACCCTTGGCAGTCTTTTATCTCCCTGTGGTAAAACCTGTCACACTGCACCATGGACATGCCCGTTGGCCCCCTGAGAAGACAAAAGGGACAGTGACGGCTCCCCAGCATTTGCAGCTCTAGAGCAGAGCCCCATGCCTGGCTTGCAGGAAATGCCAGATCATGAAGACAAACGGAGATCATCCTCTGGCTAAAACCAGCTCTTCTTTGCCTACCGCAGGATCTGGATCAATAAAGAGCAGCCTGTTATTATTGCTGTTTTTCTAGGGATTTTTTCCCCATATATTTCCCTGGTCTTTACTCTTTTAGTAGCACTTTAATTCAGGCTTCAAGCACTTCCTAGTCTGATCAGGTGAAATCATTTTCCTTCCCATACCCTCGATGTATTTCACACCTAGTACTTCCTTTTTTAAAGATCTTATTTACCCATTTGACAGATCACAAGTAGGTAGAGAGGCAGGCAGAGTGAGGGCGGGGGGAAGCAGGCTCCCGGCTGAGTAGAGAGCCCGATGTGGGGCTCCATCCCAGGACCCTGAAATCATGACCTGAGCCGAAGACAGAGGCCTAAACCACTGTGCAACCCTGGAGCCCCATAACTCGTAATTTTTAATCAACGTGGATTTGCTGCATCAAATAGTTCCTTCTTCTTCAAATATAAATATATAAATATATTGATCAAGTCACGTGCATGTCCTAGGAGAATGTCATACCTTTAGTAGCAAACTTGAAATCTTGGCCATTGGTTTTGATTTTTGTTTTGGTTTGATTTGGTTTTGTTTTTGTAATTTTAAAAATCCCTCCATCCCTTGGCTCTGTCTGACCTGAGTGCTTTCAGCTGTTTCTGCAACAAAATTGTCCTGGCAGCGAAAACTCTCATTGTTTTCAGTGGCGCCCCCTTCTGAACACTTTGTTAATAAAAAGATTTTTTTTTTTTTTGGCTATTGTAAATGTGGACAACAATTAAGAATTTCAAAGTGGCAAATGGCAAGACAAAAAAAAAAAAAAAGAATTTCAAAGTGGTGAACCTCAGATAATTTTCTCTAAGTGTGGGGTGAGGGTTACTCAAAAAGGAACTTGACAAGTCTTTAAAAATATTGATAATCATTATAACATACCGTGACTTATTGTTACTGTGCTCTTAACTGGGCAAACACTTGTTGGCTTCCGAGAAAGACTAACATAGTTCTATATGGTTCTGGCAGCATTCTAGCACAGGGTATCATGAGGCAGGGATTCTAGCCACTGGCTGTACACATTACTGAAGTTCTTTGTTCCCTTTAAACATTATTTCTCTCTTGATATGCATTCTTGTTTTGTTTTATATTGCATTATAAAGTTTTTTTTTTAACAGACTGCATTTTTTAGAGTAGTTTGGGGATCAAAGTAAAATTCCCTTTCCCCACATACACACAGCCTTCCCCATTATCAACATCCTGTACCACGGTGATAATTTTTCACGCTCACTGACCCTACACTGACACATCATTATCACACCAAAGTCCACAGTTTACATTAGAGTTCACTCTTGGTGGGGCACCAGGGTGGCTCAGTGGGTTAAGGCTTCTGCCTTCGGCTCCGGTCATAATCTCACAGTCCTGGGATCGAGCCCCAGACCAGACTCTCTGCTTGGCAGGGAGCCTGCTTTCCCCCAACCCCTGCTTTCCCCGCCTGCCTCTCTGCCTGCTTTAATGCCTGTCAAATAAATAAATAAAATCTTAAAAAAAACCTTTTCTCATAGAGTTCACTCTTGGTATAGTATCTTATGCATTTTGACAACTGTGTAGTGATATATATCTAAAATATCATGCATATCATACAGAACATTTTCACTGGCCTAAAAATCCTCTGTGCTCTGCCTGTTCATCCTCCTCCTCTCCTAACTGCTACAAACCGCTGACCTTTATACCATTTGCATAGTTCTGCCTTTCCTAGAAGGTCATATAGTTGGAACCTTGCAACATGAAGCTTTTTCAAATTGACTTCTTTCACTTATTATGACGGATTTTAAGTTTGTTCCTTGCCTTTTCATTGCTTGATAGCCATTTCTCTTTATCGCTGAATCATATCCCATTGTTTCAATGGACCACAGTTTACCTATCCATTCTCCTCCTGAAGGACATCTTGGTTACTTCCAACTCTTGGCACTGATGGGTAAAGCTGTTATAAACACAGGTTTATATGCAGGATTCTGTGTACACAAAGTTGTCGCACTTTTGGGTGAGTACCAAGGAGCACGATTGCTGGATCATATGGTAAGAATATGTTTAGTTTTGTAAGAAACTGCCCAGCTGTCTTCCAAAGTGGTAGCACCATTTTGGTGTTCTCACCAGAATGAATGAGAGTTTCTCTTGTTCCTCATCGTCAAAAGCATTTTATGTTGTCAGTATTTTGGATTTTAGCCATTCTAATAAATGTGTAGTGATATATGATTGTCTTATTTATTTATTTATTTTTTAAAAAGATTTTATTTATTTATTTGACAGAGAGAGATCACAAGAAGACGGAGAGGCAGTCAGAGAGAGAGAGAAAGGGAAGTAGGCTCCTCCTGAGCAGAGAGCCCAACGTGGAACTCGATCCCAGGACCCTGAGATCATGACCTGATCCAAAGGCAGCGGCTTAACCCACTGAGCCATCCAGGCGCCCCTCATGTTCTTTTAATTTACAATTCCTTAATTAGACATGCTGTGGATCATCACAGCATCTGTTCATATCATTATTGCCATCTCAATATCTTCTTAAGTGACGTGTCTGTTCCAGTCCTTGCCAATTTTTCAATCTGGTCATTCATTTTCTTGTGTTTGAGTTAATAAATGAATAAATTATAATAATAAATAATAAATAAATAAATAATGAATGAAAGAATTTATTATATATATTATATATGTTATATATAATATATATTATATATATTATTATATATTAAATAATTTATTAAAAATAAATTTACTAATGAGGCCAAGAATTCAGAATCACAAATACTTCAGAACTAATAATAACTGCCATCACTTGTTGTTATTGTATAAGATAAATCCTACGATCAAGTTTCAATTTTAAATTCTTACATTTTTAATTCTTAAAACCTTATGAAGAAGCATCATTTGGAGGGAGCAGTTTTCATAATTTATCATCCATCAGCCTTTTTTTAAGATTTTATTTATTTATTGGACACAGAGAGAGAGAAAGAGAGAGAGAGAGAGAGATTACAAGTAAGCAGAGAGGCAGGCAAGCAGGGAGGGAAGCAGGCTTCCTTTTGAGCAGAGCCCGATGTGGGGCTGGATCCCAGGACCCAGAGACCATGGCTTGAGATGAAGGCAGAGGCTTAACCCACAACCCACGTGATGAGAGAGCCCCTCAGGTGCCCCTCATCCATCAGCCTTAATTGTTTGGAGGAAAATGTGTGGATGAATAATGCCTTAGGGAGCTAATCTCTCTAAAGGATTTTCAATCTTTACCCCTTCAAGGTTTTTGCACAGTTCTGATAGCCTCTAAACATCCAGCTGATTTCTACAGTGACAAGCCTGTTAAAAACTGTCCTCAAACCGGGAATAGAGCTTGAAACATAGCAGTCAAGAACAACTTTGAGTCTTTTAAGGAATTTATCATCATTTCTTTGTTATGATTCCAGGTTCCTGGGATTGAGTCCCACAGTGGGCTCTCTGCTAAGCAGGGAGCCTGCTTCCATTCCTCTCTCTCTGCCTGAAACTCTGACTTCCTGTGATCTCTGTCAAGTAAATAAATAAAATTTTAAAAAACCATATTTTATACCAGTTATTCATGTTTATTAACTAATATATCACAATACAAATAATACAAGCAGTTGCTCTTTATTAATACCTTCAACCAAGATCAAAAAAATATGTCATATTTTCTCCAAAAATTTTATATCATCTGATAGGTCAGATATATATAAAATTACATTAAAAGTCTTAAAAATATCAGCAATATTTTCATTTACATGCAAATTTTAAAGAAAATCTACTTTTCGAACACGACTTTTTATGCTATATTTTTTTTAAATTTGTCAATATCTGATAAATTGTTTAGCGAGACTATAAATGTTAGATCGAAAAAAATGATTAATAGATGTAGGTTCAAATTATTATGTTCCATTAAAAATGATTTAGTCTTTGATGAACATCTGTTTGGTAATGTGTTGTATCCAAATATAGTAAATTAATGACATATATAAAATTATAGGGAAATGACACCTTCCGTTCCATTATGAGTAGAGCTTTTAAAATGCTATTTGTCACAACCTGTCATCTTCTCATTATGTAGCATTATGTAGCATTTAAAAAATGTATACTCTTCACTTTGAAGTCTTTTAGAAATCTAAAATATGACTTTCTATGGATTGTGTTTCCATATTCCTTTAATGCCACTTTGAAAAAATCCACATGCTTTGATTCAAAGGTAATAAATTCCTCTTATTTGGAACAATGATGTTTATTTTTGTTCTCTCACCCTTAGCAGGTGGTTTCATTTTAGCACACTTCAGAGTTATAATTTCATGCTTATTAAAAACATTTATTATGATCTACATAGATGAATGAAACTTTTATTTTGTTAAATTATTTGCCAAAAAATCTGTTATTTTAAAAAATGTATTTCTTTTGAAGGGTTATTTTAGAGCATTCATAGAGGATCTAGGAGTGTGGTATTATGCAATTTTTAAGTAGGTTTGAAATGGTTTTTCATATGATTGTTTCTTTGAGGCTTTTGCTTATTTTGGTTTTTTTTTGTCTTCTTTTGTCTTATTTTGTTCATTAAATGCTATAAAATATTTTGAAAGTAAATTTAAGGTATGTTTTACATAGTTTATTTTTTGGAAAAAATATTGAAATGACTTATGAAATTCAGTATACTCTCATCATTAATTTATTCTGAAATTTACCAATTGTCTACTGTCTATTATATGGCAGATATTACTTCAGACTACACTGGTAAATGAAATACTTGGCTTTGTAGAACGTTTATTTTAATGGGTGAGACAATTAAAAGCTATAAACCTGAATAAAAATTGCATAGTGCATTCAAAAATGATGAGTGCAATGGGGAAAAAGAAAAATTAGATCAGGGTGAGAAAAATCAAGGTTGCTAGGCAGGGGATGGGGAGGTAAGAATTTTAATAGGAAGATCAGGTTAGTTACAATGAAGCTGACAATTGAACAAACGTATGGAAAGGTGATGAATTTGCCCAGAACTATCAGCAATAAGGTCACTCCAGACAAAGGAATTGGCTATCTTGAAGGCCATTAGGTTGGATCGTGCCTGGCATATCTGAGGAATAGCAAGGAGGCCACTGTGAGGGACTGAAGAGTAGCAGGGAAAGAGGTCACAGAGGTTAAATGAGTGGCTAGATCATGTAAAAGCTTAGAAGTCATTGTAAAACTGTGGCTTTATATTTGAAAACTTACTGTGTGATAGAATTTCTACTAATAACTGAGAGTTCAAATGTCCATAAAATTTCAAGGATTCTTATTCTAGTAAGACAGAATAAAGAAAAAGAGTTCATATTTTCACATGGTGTAACAAATGCTTGGAGATCCAAGTGTAGGAAGCTATGGGAGCACAGAAGAAGGCACTAAAATCACACCAATATATTTGATTACTGTGACTTTATATAAATTTGTATTTTCTAGATTTTTTTTTATAGTCATGGAATCACACAGTATATTCTATTCATTGCCTGGCTTTTCTTTTCTCAGCACCATTACTTTGAGAATCTCCAATTGTAAATAGTTCATTTTGATGTTGAATAGTAATCTCTTTAATGAATAGATCATAATTTGTCTTTGCTCTATTGATGGACATTGATGAACATTTCTACTGTTTTCAATTCTTAAAAATAAAGCTGCTATGAAATTCATATACAAGTCCTTGTACGAACATAGCGTTTGTTTCTCTTGGTTAAATGCCTGGAAGTAAAATGGCTATTGGTGTAACTGCAACGTATTTTGCATTTAAAAAAATTTTCAAACTATTTTCCAAAGTGGTGGTATCATGATATATGCCAACAACAGTTTAGATTTTTTGTTGCTTCTCAATCTAGCTCAGACGAAGTACAATTAGCCTTTATAATTTTAGCCATTCTAATAGATATGTAAGCATGTCTCATTATGATTTTAATTTGTATTTCTTTAATGTCTAAATGTTGAGAAATTTGTCATGTGCTTATAAGCCATCCATATCCTTTTGGTGACATGTCTCTTCAATAATTTTCTTCATATGAAAAATTGGATACCCTGTTTGGTTTTAAAGGTTTTTTATTTTTATTCATTTTTTAATAATCAGAGTTGATGTCCATTATCAGATATATAATTTGCAAATCCCTACTCCATCTTTACGGTTTCTCAATAGAGCTTTGATAGCTGTGTCTTTCAAGAAATAAGCTACTTCTTTCTTAGTACACGGAGGTATGACTGGAACATTATCAATGTTGACCTTTGCAAAGAAAATCATGGCTTAAGATATATGTAGTCTGCGGTTGTTGGGAGTGATCTGTAATATCAAGCATATCTAGTTAGTTGATAATTTTGTTCAAGTCTTACATATCTTACGAATTTGATGACCATTTGTCTATATAATCTCAAAATAAAGGTGTTGAAACTTTTTTCCATTTCTCTTCTAAGGTAGAAGTTATGATTTTTGTTTTTAGTTTTTCCCTATATATCCCCAAAACAGTTATTAAGTATTAAAAGTCAAGAATTATTATACTCCCTGATGAATTCATCCTTTTACTCTTCTGTAATTTTGCCTTATCTTTATGTCTGATAATTAAATTTGCTTTAAAATCACTTTTCATTATCTTGATATAACCACCAAAGTTATAGTGTGATTAGTGTTAATATAGCATATTTTTTCTTTTACTTTATAAAGCACTTCTATTTTTAATCCTGAAAAAAAAAAAACAGCTTTTTAGCTCTGGAAGCATCTTTCTAAATTATCTTTCCTTTTTTTTTTTAATGAATCAGTAGCAATTTTTGTTAAGGGACCTAAACTGAAAGTAGGTTTAGAACTTTATTTATTTATTTATTTAGTAAAAGGTTTTATTTTGTTTATTGACAGCGAGAGACAGAGAGAGAGAGAGGAAGCGCACAAGCAGGGTTAATTACGTGCAAAGGGAGAGGAAGAAGCAAGCTCCTTGGGGTGCAAGTAGTCCCATGCAGGGCAGGATCCCTGTACACAGAAATCATGACCTCAGCCAAAGGCAAACATCTGCTTAAACAACTGAGTCATCCAAGCACTCCTAGAAATTTTAAATAAAAAAGACCTTTTAAAAACATTTTGTTTCTTTCTTTTTTTTAATATTTTATTTATTAGACAGACAGAGAGACAGGAAGAGGAACTATAAGCAGGGCAGAGGGAAAAGGAGAAGCAGGTTTCCCACTGAGCAGAGAGCCTGATGTGGGGTTCCATCCCAGGACCCTGGGATCATGACCTGAAAAGAAGGGACACTTATGGGGGAAGCCACCCAGACACCTCATTTCTTTGTTTTTAATATATGGCAACTGATGCTTCCCAGCCATGAGGAGCATATTACCCATTGATTAAATCTTTGATAACAACCTATTTAAAGAGGGTGTAAATATATACTTACTCAGATTTATAACTTTGTGTTTTCTTCATAGTTTGGGGCTGGACCCCATGGTCACACACTGCTTCCAGTCTTTGCCTTCCCATCTGTTGATACCAGGCATTTGGTCAGCAAAGCAAATTAGTATCATAATTAATAAGCCCTTGGCACCATATCTCTGGAGCAGGGGCTGCTCTTAGCCAAGGCCAGAGTAGTTGACATCCCCTCGCTAGTGCTATAGCCCCAAGGACTAGGTCCCTGCCACCAGAACTCAGTCTTACATGTTATGCTAAGCAGACAAAACCAAAACAGGAAATCTCCAACAGCTTTCACTGGCATGCCTCATCTCCCACTCCCTCGACGTCCAGGCAGTACCAGATGCCAGGGAGGGGTCTTGGTCCAACATATGGGAGGGAAGGAAGTAGCCACGAGCAAGTACATGCCTCTCTGTGCCTTTCTTTCATGAGATGGTTGTAAGGGAAAGGAAGAGGAAGGGTAAGAGAGGTGAACTTCAAGGGGTGAAGACCTCAGGTAGGCAGCTGGCTCCTGCCAGTAGGAAAGTGACAAAGGAGAAGGCAGTGAGTCTTGCAGGGAGGGTGGGGGGTAAGGGTTACAGCTTATGACGGAATCTGGACAGGAGTAATAGGGATACTAGTCATTTGAGTCCACCATTGGCAAGCTGGGCTGGGTGTCAGGGCAGATAGGCCTCCCTGGGCAACGGCACATGAGAGAAGGTGGAATTCTTCTCTGAGGAGCAGGTGGAGCTTTGGGTGTTGGGAAAGCATAGACAGTATTGTTCCAGGGCCAAGGACAGGTCCGGGTACTCCTGGTTGGAGGTCAAGACCACAGTATGATCCAGGTCTTCTACCAGCAGCTTGAAGGTACCACATGCCAGCCACCCCTCATTATTGTGTATAACTCTCTGGTGCACTCATTGGCTTATCCATCAAATGACTCCTTCAGCAGCTTGGAAACCACCTCCACAGGCACTCCAGGTTATGGGAGGCTTCCAGAGTGAAGATTTTGCACAGGATCACCCCAAAAGACCAGAAGTCACTCTGGTGGATGTAGATCTGGACAAACATGGCCTTAGGGATCATCCACTTCACAGGCAGTCCACTGTTGGTTGTCTTTTTATAGTAACTGATGTGATGATATCTCTGTCAAGGCTGAAGTCTGAGATCTTCATCATGTTGTCCTTTGTTACCAGCACTTCCCTGGTGGCCAGGTCTTGGTGTATGCACTTCTTGGAGGCAAGGTACTCCATGCCTCTGGCTACCTGGTAGGCACAGGATACCAGGTCCTTGGAGGAGAGTTGCTCTGCTGCATTGTGGCTGATATTGTAACAGTCCTCCAGGTCAGGAGGCCTCTGGGCCTGCAGGTACTCCTGTATGTTGTCTTTGGAGGCATATTCTGTGAGAGTGTACGAAGGACCGTCCTGTGTGCAGGACCCAGCAGGTTGATGGTGTCCTTGTGCTGTCCAATCATCTTCATCATCTCCATTTCTGAGATTAGGTTTGACAGGTCTTTCTCTGTTGCATCTGACTTCAACATCTTCACAGACACTTTAGTCAAATGGTTGGATTTGTCTTTGTCCAGCCCAATGGCCTCCTCCAACACCACCTGCCCAAAGTAGGCCTGTCTTAGGGGTCTGCCTAAACTGCCTACACCCAGCCTGTCTCAAGGCAGTTATGAACTCTAGATTATCCTCAAAAACATTAAACCACAAGCTAAAAATTCTCTTCACTAGATCTCTGTCGCATGTCTAATTTTCTTATCTTTCATCATTTATCTTTTTCCTGATTCTTATTTTCAGTATAGTTTATTTTGCTTCCAAGTGTTTTCCCTGGTTTCTGTATGCTGTTTCAGAGGGAAGAATTATCCTGTTAAAATTATATCTTGAGCATTCATTACATCTCTCAGTTAAAATGGGTTCTTTTATGGTATTGATTCATTTGAGTTTTCTCAAAATGGGAAGAATTTTCAAAATGGTGTTTTCCTGAGTGTTCAAAGTATGTCTTAGCCTCATCTTTACTCATTTTGAATTCACTTTTCAAATTCTTGTCCCTCTTTTATCTTTTTAAATTTAAATATTTTATTTTTACTCTTCTTTTATTTGAGTATAGTTGATATTCAGTGTTACATTGGTTTCAGGTTTTCAATATCTCCATACATTATTCTATGATCACTACAAATATAGCCACCATCTGTCACCATATAACACTATTATAATATCATTGACTATATTCTCTACACTGTCCCATATCTCTTTTTAAAATCTCTGATTTTTATGTTTTCTGTTATTCCAATGTTCGACCATCATTTTACTTGGATACTTTAATAAAATATGCCTGATTACACACTCTTTGCCGAAAACCATAGCATTGGATTAATAGTAGTCTTCTTCTTCTTCTTCTTTTTTAATTAACATATAATGTATTATTAGCCCCAGGGGTACAGGTCTGTGAATCGCCAGGTTTACACAATTCACAGCACTCACCAAGCACATACCCTCCCCAATGTTCATAACCCCACCACCCTCTCCCTACCCTCCCCACCGCCCTGGCAACTCTCCATTTGTTTTGTGAGATTAAGAGTCTCTTATGGTTTGTCTCCCTCTCGATCCCATCTTGTTTCATTTACTCTTTTCCTGTCCCCCAAACCCACCACATTGCACCTCCATTTCCTCATATCAGGGAAATCATATGATAGTCTCTTTTTCTGGTTGACTTAATTTGCTAAGCATAATACCCTCTAGTTCCATCCATGTCATCACAAATGGCAAGATTTCATTTTTTTGATGGCTGCATAGTATTCCTATATATATATATATATATATATATATATATATATATATATAGGCATGATCTAACCTAATGGCCTTCAAGATAGCCAATTCCTTTGTCTGGAGTGACCTTATTGCTGATAGTTCTGGGCAAATTCATCACCTTTCCATACGTTTGTTCAATTGTCAGCTTCATTGTAACTAACCTGATCTTCCTATTAAAATTCTTACCTCCCTATCCCCTGCCTAGCAACCTTGATTTTCCTCACCCTGATCTAATTTTTCTTTTTCCCCATTGCACTCATCATTTTTGAATGCACTGTGCAATTTTTATTGACTTGATGGATAACCCCACTTCCACACATACTGCACTCCTTTCTCCCTGCAAATTTATTTTGGTACAGCAACTTAACCTAAAAATCAAGTCAGATGATTTTATTCTGCTGTTGAAAGTCTTTTGGTATCTTCCCCTTTCATATTAAATAAAAACTGAAGGCGTTTCAATGTACTAGAGCGTCATACGTCAATACGTTCTTCCTCTCTCCACCACTATGAACTCCTGATTGGCCTCCTTGCTTTTCCTCAAAAGTAACAGACCAGCTGTTCACACAAAGTCTATATACTTACTTGCTCTGCCTAGAGCAATCTTTTCCTTTAATATTTGTATAACACCCTCCTTCACTTCCTGGGTCTTTGTGCAAATAACATCTCACAAATGAGATATAACCACCCAACACAAAATACAATTAACTTTCATTCCAGCATTCTCCAATGGCTTTTACCTTTCTTGTATTTCTTTGTAACACTTATCACAATCAACCATCAATGATTATTCTATTATTGGTTTATTTTCCTATTGGAGACAGAGAGAGAGAGAATTGGGAGGGGGCGCAGAGGAAGAAGAAAACACCCCACTGCCTAGAAAGCCTGCTGGGGAGTTACATCCCAGGACCCTGAGATCATGACCCAAGCCAAAGGCAGTCACTCCATGGACTGAGCCACCGAGGTGCCCCTCTATTATTGGTTTATTTCACTATTATATTTCAAAAGAATGCAAGCTCTTTGTGGTCAGGTATTTTATATGTTTTATTAATTGAAGTATTCTCCGAACGGTAGCTGGCAGATTGTAAGGGCTCACTAAACTGTATTTTCTTGTTAATATTGGGCTCCTTTAAGGGCTTTACCTCTTACACTAGATGTCTATCCTTCAGATGTAAGCAATAAGAATAGAGCCCTGCTGCCTGTTCAAATGAGTAAAAAGCCTGTATTAAGTGGATATTTTAAAAGCTAAATGAATGGCTTAATAGTTGTATATAGGGGGAAAGGGAACATATTTTCCACGGTTTAGAAGTGGAGTTCTTTTATAGAGTTCTTGTACAAGCCTACACTATTGAACGATAATGGGCTGTTGTACATTCCAATTATACAAACACTTTGGTAATTTATATCCTTTTTTTGTAATTCATGACTGGATCATTTAATTCCTTAGGAGCATTATAGCATTTCAACTTTTCATGTTCAATAAACTTATTGGGGTTGCTCCCTTTTTTATTCAAATGGAGAAATAGTCATGATTTCATCTAAAGAAAGTGTTATTGATTGTGTTGTTTTCTAGGAATGAGTCGCACAAGCTAGTTTAAAGGTTTTGTTAAATTCCCAAGTGTGTCACCGATAAAAGCCTTTTGTAGATTAGTAACTTGATCAAAACAGAAAAGTTATGTAACACTCAATTGTTATACTATCTTTGTTTCCATCTTGCATTGTAATAACACCCATCTTAACTCTATTTAAGACAAGTCATTGACAGATGGCTTTCTGGCATTGATTGCATGATATGAAATCTAGTATAACTAAATTTTTTGGTTTTAGTAGCCTATAAATCAATTTAGAAAAATATATGTATTTCAATATAAGGTAAAGTTTTAAATTATTTGGCAATAGTAAACTAAACTTTTTTTTGGTAAATTTTTTTTTCTAAAAATTCATTGAGCTCTTTTGCAATAAGAAACAAGTTACAAAAAATTAAGGTTTATTTACCCCAATTCAAAATTATTAGGAATATAATCATAGAGGTTGAAGTATTTAAAATATTGAACCCCAAATATTTTCTTAGGTAAATTCATGAATGCTGAGCATTCACTGTTAAAATATACTACTACTATTGACAGACTGGTAGAAGCCTAAAATCAAATATTTATTAAATATTTATATCCATATCTTTTCATGGCTTGGTAATTCATTTCTCTAGCATTAAATAAGAGTCCATTGTTTGCATGTACTACACTTTATTTGAACTTTCACCTATGAAAGGATATCTTGGTTGCTTCCAAGCTTTTGTCAGTAATGAATAAAACTACTATAGACATCTTTGTGGGTATAGGTTTCATCTTCTTTGGATAAATACCAAGAACTGCTACTGCTGAATCATCTGGCAAGAATATGTTTAGTTTTGTAAGAAACTGCCAAGTTGCTTTCTATTCTTTATTCTCAATAGACATGGAAGAACATTCCTGTTGCTCCACATCCTCACCAACATTTCGTGTTCTGTTGTCAGTGTTCTGGATTCTGGGTATGTACTGGTGTCTCTTTTTTGTTTTAATTTGCATTTTCCTGATGACATATGATGTGAAGCATCTTTTTATATGCTTATTTGCCATCTGTAATATTTTCTTTTGTGAGGTATCTGCTAAGGTCTTTGGCTCATTTGTAATCAGGTTTTTCCACGATTGTTGAGTTTTAAGGGGTCTTTGTGTCTTTTTGATTAACAGTCCTTTGCCAGATGTGTATTTTGCAAATTTTTTCTCACAGTCTGTGCTTTGCCTTTTCATTCTCTTGGCATTGTTTCACAGAGTAGACATTTTTAAATTCAGTGCTTGTGCTTTTGTAGCTAAAGTTATTTCCAAAACCAAGGTCATTTAAATTTTCTTCTATATTACCTTCTACATGTTTCATGTTTAGGTTTCTAATCCAATCTGAGTTAATTTTTGTGAAGAGCATATGATATCTGCCTGGATTTATTTTATTTTATTATTTTATTTTATTTTTATTTTATATATTTACATTTAGCTTCACCATTACTCCAGAACCATTTGTTTGAAAGATTGTATTTTGCTCTCTTGTATTGCTTTTGCTTTTATATTAAATATAAAATATAATTAATAATATATATTCTGTTCCTTTAATCTAGTCTTTCTGTGGTATTACAATATCTTGCTTACAATTATCATTATTGTATACTTTTTTTAAGATTTCATTTATTTATTTGACAGAGAGAGAGATCACAAATAGGCAGAGAGACAGACAGAGAGAGAAATGAGGAGAAGCAGGCTCCCTGCTGAGCAGAGAGCCCAATACGGGACTCGATCCCAGGCTCCTGGGATAATGACCTGAGCCAAAGGCAGAGGCTTAACCCACTGAGCCACCCAGGCGCCCCATCATTATGGTAAATTTTGAAGTCAGTCCTCAGTTTTTGTTCTCCTTCAACACTATGTTGACTATTGTGAGTCTTTGCCTCTCCATATAAACTTTAAAATAAGTTTGATAATATTACAAAAAAAAAAGAACTTGATGGAGTGCATTAATTGTATAGATAAACTTGGAAACCAGTGACCTCTTGAGCTTAGCAGGAGATAGACCATGGACATCAGTTGTCACAGTGGTGCCTCTGGCAGAACCTATTGCAAATCCCTAGGCAAAATGAGACCTCAAGGATCTGAGAGAATGTCTAAGAAGTACTTGATATATCCCTTGGGTATGGTTTATTGAAGTGTCCACCTGTCTGAAAGCTGGGGAATCTAGATAAGGGAGGGAAAATTAGTTATGATAAAACATATCAACAAACATGAATAAATGTTGTAAAACTAATTGTCATGGCTCATATACAATATGACCAACAGAGGGACCATCAAAAGGAAAGCATCAGTTATGTTTATTGTGAAATGTTTTATTCAAAATAAAGCAATGAGAGGGGAAGACACAATGAGAAAATTACCATTTTTTAAATGGTAACCTTCTTACAAAATGGAATAGGGTTTATATTCTAAGTAGTATATTGAAAAGTAAAACATTGGGGCGCCTGGGTGGCTCAGTGGTTTGGGCTGCTGCCTTCGGCTCGGGTCATGATCTTAGGGTCCTGGGGTCGAGCCCTGCATCGGGCGCTCTGCTCCGCAGGAAGCCTGCTTCTCTCTCTCTCTCCCTCTTTCTCTCTCTCTCTCTCTGCCTGCCTCTCTGCCTACTTTTGATCTCTGTCTGTCAAATAAATAAATAAAATCTTAAAAAAAAAAAAGAAAAGAAAGGTAAAACATTAACAAATAAAATTTAAATTTAAAAAAATTATGTAATTTTTAAAAAAGGTTAAAAAGAGCAGAACCATTTTTCTTATAACTGGAAAATACATTCTATATATATCTATCAAAAATAACTTGTCGGGTTCCTGGGTGGCTTGTGAGTTAAGCCGCTGCCTTCAGCTCAGGTCATGATCTCAGGGTCCTGGGATGGAGCCCCACATTGGGCTCTCTGCTCAACGGGGAGATTGATACCTTCTCTCTCTCTTTGCCTGCCTCTCTGACTACTTGTAATCTCTCTCTGTCAAATAAATAAATAAAATCTTTTAAAAAAATAACTTGTCATGGGGGCACCTGGGTGGCTCAGTGCGTTAAAGCCTCTGCCTTTGGTTCAGGTCATGATCCCAGAATCCTTGGATCGAGTCTCACATCGGGCTCTCAGCTCAGCAAGGAGCCTGCTTCCCCCCTCTCACTATGCCTGACCCTGCCTACTTGTGATCTCTGTCAAAGAAATAAATAAAATCTTTTATAAATAAATTTAAAAAAATAACTCGTCATGTTTGGATCAGGAGCATATGGAAAAAAATAATATCTGAGGACAATACTTCTGCCATGTTTTGTGCCTTGTTAATATTTTTAAACAGTCAGGCAACTTTTAGCTTTATTGAAATACCTACTAAGAGACCAGCAGTGCCTTTTGGAGCCCTATGACTATAAAAATTAATTGCAAATATTTAAAATGTTTACTATGGTGTCACTATTTAGGGCCACCACCAAGCATGTTTCAGAAGTAAGCATAACTGTTACTCTTCTGTAAGGCAAAAGGGCATGTTTTCAGGAGTTCCATCTGCTGTACCAGGAGGTTAATCAAGTAATGAATTTTGTCTATAAAATAATTCACTTTTCAATCTAACATTCCTCATTCCACATTATAATAATAAAAACTAGGAGGAGACTAAAACAAACAAACAACTACAACTACAACAACCAGCTTTTCCTTCAGTGGAAAAGTAAATAGAACCTTATGAGTAGCCTGAAATTTATTTTTAAATAATTTTTAGTAGCGTTTTTGTTAGAAAACCATATATTTTATATAGCTAAGAAATAACAGGCAAAGTTTTATTAAGTTCTAAAAAGTCTAGTTACTTCTATTTATCTATTAACTCATCTCTTAATGAAGTAGAACATGATCACACCTATTGTATCTACCCAAGTTTGTATGCTTTGGTTATTTTATGTTTGCTATTTCCTTGCTTAATTTTTGCAATATTTGATACATAATAGTATCTTTAAGTCCATCTACGGTTTCACAGAATTTGCTTGAACTTCATAAAAATGTACCATACTTTTTGCACTGTCCTTGTTTTACTTCTCTATTAACTTTCCAAGATTTATTGACGTTAGAGGGTATAGCTATCATTTATTTTTATTCCTCCATAATGCTATGTTTACAAATTTTTATTTATCTGTACTTTTAAAAATATCTTTATTATATACCATTTCTCATCTCGCGTAACACTCACCTTACTTCTACACTTTTCAGATATTATGTAACTGAAAACCACAACTCAGCAACACTATAGCACCATTTTTCAAAATTAAATGTCTTACCAGAATTCTTTAATTCTATCCTTTATTTGTATTAGATGACCCTTTATTCTGGTATTTGGCCTTGTTCATATGGAGGAAAGCTTATAAGTTGATATTCCATCAATAGAAGGGTTTATTATGATTGATTAATGATTTTCATTTAGAATGCATAGAATATGGTTGATTTAATATTTCTTTCTTACTCTCTGCCTGGAACATAGTGCTATCTATGTAATAGCCACTAAAATATTAAGTTAATTACCTAGATTTTAAACTTCATATGAATAGGAATAACATACAGAACTCTTCTCAGATTGGGACACCTGGGTGGCTCAGTCAGTTAAACGCCTGAGCCTTTAGCTCAGGTCATGATCTTAGGGTCCTGGGACTCAGTTCTGCAACAGATTCCCTGCTTAGCCGGGAGTTTGCCTTTCCTTCACCCTGCTGCTCCCCCTGCTTGTGCTCTCTCTCACTCACAAATAAATAAAATTAAAAAAATAAATTCTTCTCAGATAGCTAATATAGAATATCATCTTTGTATTCATCAAAGGGAAAGTGCCATATAATAATGAAATTCAGACTACTTCAAATTCATTTTTTAACCAGTAAGAAAGTACTGGAAACAAGCCAAAAATGTCTTTAATGAATTAAAGAAATAGATTGATTTTCAATATCTTAATGTTTCTAAAATAAATTGCAAGATTTTTATACTAGATATCAGTGTAAATATTCATTACACAAGGATATTCTAAAAATAAACCTGAGAAAACTACTTGACATATATGATGACAAAAACGAGTTTGACAAAAGTCAGTTTGGGAAAAACTTACAACACCTACCACCTGAAACTCTTGTTCTATAATTTAATTATTTTAATTTACAAAAATACAAAAATAATATATCAGAGTAAGTATATTGATAGCTTTGAAGGTATGTTCTGGTTGTGCACTGTTTACTATTTAAAGGGAAATCAAATATGTGATACTTATGGTGTGACTATTAAAATTCAACAAGTTCAGAAGCATACAAAGAATAAAATAAAGACAAAAGATGACCCTTACTTATCCTAAAGATAGACAATGGTATATATGTGCTAGTTGGGGAGAGAATCCAGTCCGTAGATGGAGGATGTGGTAGTGGAAAAAAAAAGACACAACGTTTTGGTTGAACGTTTAGCACTATATTTAACAAAGTGAAATTGTGTGTTAATAGCCTTGAGTAAAATCCAAAAACTATTTTCAATTTGTTGAAGATTATTTAGGAAAAACTTGAAAAATACAACTTGATAAGGATTCCAATAAAAGATTCATAAGCAATACAAGTTTCAGAATTTTTAGTATATTTTTCCTAAAAAGCCATTTGATTTAAATTAAAAACAATTCTATTTACCTGCCACTTAAATAAGAGGAAATTATTTGGTTTTGTAATAAGTCAATAAAATAAATTAACATATCTTGAGAAGACAGATATGCACACTAAGTTAAAAATAATAGTGCTTAAGCTGTTCAGCAAACATTTGTAAAATTCCTTGCCATCAGCTAGCTCTGGAGTTCTGCTAGGTGAGTAAGGCCATGTATGTTACTGCTCAGAGTACTGATGCAAAGCAATTGTCCCCTTCGCATCCATTTAGTGCCGTTGATATGTCATGCTATGTTGTTTAGAGATACATAGATGGCCCTACATGAAGGCCTTTTTTTGTGTGTATATGGGTGACTGTGATTTAACTTTCAAATCAGATGGCTCCTGATTTACAATGATTCAACTTATGATATATTTGGCAATGATGTGAAAGTGAAAGTGATTCAGTAGAAACTGTACTTTGAATTTTGAATTTGGGTCTTTATAAATAGGGCCAGTGACATGTGGTATGGTGCCGTCTTGTGATGCTGGGCAGGGGCAGTGAGCCACAGCTCCCAGTCAGCTAGAAGATTACAGGGGTGAACACCTGATATTCTTACAACCATTCTATATATAACGATTCTTCTTTTTTTAGTGTAATATTTAATAAATTGCATGTGATATTTGATACTTTGTTATAAAATGGGCTTTGCTTAAGATGATTTTGCCCAAATGCAGGCAAATGTAAGTGTTCTAAGTATGTTTAAATAAGCTTAAGGTAAGCTATGATTTTTGATAGTTTAGGGGTATTAAATGCATTTTCAATTTTTTATGTGTGTCTCTGTACATAGCCCCCTTGTAAGCTGAGGAACATCTCTATATGTATATGTAGCCTTGGTATGGCTTACATATTATTGGCATGAAACATCTAGAACAGTACGTGTGCCATATAATTGTCTACAACATCCAACAAGTTTCTTGAAAACTTGTGCCAAAGGGGTTATGTCTTTAAGGATTCTTATTTCAGAAGGGTTCTCTCAAACGTAAGATTTTTCAGAAGTTAAGTGAAAATCTGACCAAACTAAACATTTTTCCATTTTCCCTAGTGAGCAAAGATAGCTAAAATCTATCTGCCATTTTCAACACTATATTCAACGACTGTAATTCTAATTTAAGAACAGATTATTTATATCAAAACCACATGTTGGCCTAATCTTACACAATATTCATAAATCTCACTCAGATCCTTGGACACTTTTATTTGTTGAGTCTATATGGTACTACGGACATTCATCTTTTTTGACCTCATAGCTTCATGTATGTCTATACTTTTGAAAATACATGCATCATAGTTCCATTGTAAAATGTCTGGGCTATAAAATGTGCTATGCTATCAAAATGGTAATAAGAACATACAAATGACCTGATGTAATGAACTGGACCAGATTGCCAGATATCACATTTCATACCAGAAAGATTCAGTGGTAAGTTTTAAAATGGCCAGCTATACTTCGACTGAATTATAACTCATTTAACTTCTTTCTTTGTGTACAGTATTATACATTAGTCAGTATTAGAGTAAATAAGTACTTTGGACAGATGTAAATATGCTGTAATAAAAATGTTTTCCTTTTTTCTTTTAGTCCTTTTTACTTGTAAGACTAGCCACAAATACCATGCCTCCCCCAAAATAATTTGCAACCCAAATTTATCTCTAAATGAATTTATTGTACAGAAAAAAAATATATATATACACTTACAGTAGACATGTTCAAGAATAGTTACACAACAGCAGGGCCCTAAATGTAAGCAGTATATTTGTTTTGTTTTGTTTTGTTTTTTTCTTTAAAAAAAAAGAGGTTATGTGAAATATTGGAATTTTATTTCGAGGCCTAGTATTTCAAGACAGTTAACTATACTTACAGTGTCAACAGCCTCTTGTTGGCAGTATGATTTTATTGGCTCCATGGAATAACAGCAAGAATTTACTATTGCTTCTTTCCTTTATGACACACACAGAAAAAAAAAATTGACACATTTGCTCAAGACCAACCAGAATCATTTTAACCTATCAAAATGGATGGGAGGCCTTCACTGCCAAAGTCACTGCTGGGTTTTCACAATTCCTTGCAGACAATCTGCTACTCCCATTATGATAAAGGAGAGAAGAGTCATAATCAGGGAAGAAAGCTAGATTAATACTTGGAATTATCATTGAATTATTTAGCCTGCTGTAGGATTATTATTATTACTGTCATTTGATAATTTTCTCTCATTTTATTAAACACAACTGTGAGTAATTACCCTACCTAATATTTCTCTATATTGGCTGACTAGCTAGCAAACATTCATGAAAATATCCATTAGCTTCACATATAAAATGCTGCATTATGATGCTGTTGAATCAGAACATACCACTACCTGATCCTGTAGCTCTTTGAGGATTTGCAAATCAATTAATTCTATGTTTATTGGATTCTTCCCATACAATTAGAAAATTTATAATAGAGTCCATGAACATTATTAGTTTTACCATTTTAAACCAGCAATCACACTTTGATTTTTACAACAAAAGCAGAAATATAAACACACACATTTGGATCAGGTTTCTGTTAGTGTCTGGACTTCAAAATCCTATTCCTCAAGATAATGCACACCAAAGTTCTGGATTAAACAAGAAATTAGATGGCACCTGAACACTTGGTTTAATATTCTCCAAAGGACTATGCAACTTATTTCTTACATTATGACATTGTTTTACAAAGATCCACACTTTTATAATGTTAGTATTTTTAATAATCAATAAAGTCAATTAATCATGATTAAAAATCAAACTTAAAAATTTCTACTTTTTGCTTTTGCCCCCTCCATTTAGAACTTATTTATAGCCTGATAATTCAAAGGTCCTTATGTTTATGAAAATCTGGACAGAAATAGCTCTAAGATCCCATTCAGAACTTGATATTAATCTAAGTCTTTTGGCTCCATTTATCCTGAGAGCAAAGAGTAGGACAAAGGATTTGAGTACTGTTAGGTTATCTGGGAGATTATCCAAGGTAGAAAAGAATGGGAAAGTGATACAGTGAAGAAGCAACTTTGTCAAAGAGGTACATTGTTGATATAATTGTTGTGGATAGAAAATGAAGGCTTGCTTTTACTGAAAGGTCCTGAGAAACTTCTTTAAGTTGTCCTCATGAAGACCTGAAAACTGACAATTTTATCTGTGGTTCTTATTTCCACTTCACTGAGAGCTGTCCTCAGAGGACATTAACTCTCCTACAATTTTGGGTTGTGTTGGACACATTCTAAAATGAGAGATAGAACATGAGATGCTATCAGTGTTAAGTAACTGCAATTTCCCATGGAACTATCCACCACAGGTTTGGCTATAATCAGGTGTTGGGCCTTGATATCAGAGGGATTTGAGGCAGTATCATTTTAGGTTAATCATTATATATGAAATTTCTAAAAACTTCAACTGATGAAACTTTGATTATAAATCTATAAATATAACAATAAATCTAAAGTATTCAAATTATTTTCATAGAAATACACAGACAAAGTATCAATTGATTAATATTTTAATGTTACAAAATACTGAACTGAAAGAATTTGGTCATATAACAACGTGTAACAAGTAGAACTTAGGTTTAGGTTAGAACTCAGGATGCATTTGAGACTCAGTTAAGAAATTGAATGGAGGGATGCCTGGGTGGCTCAGTGGGTTAAGCCACTGTCTTCGGCTCAGGTCATGATCCCAGGGTCCTGGAATCGAGCCCCAAATCGGTCTCTCTGCTCAGCAGGGAGCCTGCTTCCTCCTCTCTCTCTGCCTGCCTCTCTGCCTGCTTGTCATCTCTCTCTGTCAAATAAATAAATAAAATCTTAAAAAAAAGAAATTGAATAGATGTCTGACTATCTTATAGGTTTTCTAAAAATCAGTGACTTTGTGTTCACGTGTGGCTATGCAGGAATTTTTAACTTTCTCTAAGAAGTTATTAGATTTGATTATATAATGGCAGTAAAGGATGGGGAAAAGCAAAGTACAAACCCCATAAAGACAAAGACACTGAGTATGAGAAAAGAGTAATAGATAAGAAGAATCAATGCTTTTGAGGAAAGTGGGAATTAAAATACACAATGATTGTTGACTTTTTTAGATGCAGAAAACAAAACTAGCTTGCAAGAAGGAAATAACAGAAGACATGTTGGATGTGAGGCAGAATCCTGGAAAAGGCAGTAACGTGGAATAAAGGAGTAGGGAGAGCATATCAGGGAATTTGGATAGGAAGGAGTTAGGAGGTAATTGCTTGATAACTTTTATATGGCCCACTTAAATGCACAGATTTCTCTTCTTTAATTTATATGGAGAACAGGGTGTCCTTTCTCTTCCCTTTCAGAGCACCAGAGGTGTACTCTTTCAGACTGCAAACCTGAAAAGCTCAGGACTCAGTTGCTTAAGCACAGCTGAGAGGACATATTTCAATTAAGATTCACATTTTGCTGTATGTAGTAGACTGTCAAAAGTGGTTTAACCATATTTTTTCATTTAACAAGAAGCATAGAGAGAGTGTTTTCTGGTGTTGGTTCAGAGTCTTAAGAAAGTCAAGTGAACTATCTTAGAGGTTTTCATGGCTTTTTATTCACAGTTGCAAAAATTGCTGTTGGAGTTCTCACTATTAAGCCCACATTTCTGGTAGAAAGATAGAGGTAAAAGAGCATGATGGCTTGTACGACTGATACTTTGTCATATGGTTACAATATAACTAGAAAAGAGACAATAAAATATTTGATGTTGTTTTAAGTTTCCTTGTTCTCAATCCCTCAGTGCTTTCTGATATTAAAGGAAAAAGTAGATGGATATTGACCTGGCACTATCAACACCTGTCCATCTCTCTTGGATAACCAATATCTCTATAATCTCTTCTTCCCAGTAAAAAAAAATAAAATATATTCATAACCCACACTGTGCCATCTCAAGTTACTGCACCAAGATAAAATTACAATGATTTTCAGTTGTTCCAAATGGACAGAATACCCTTCCTTATGCTATCATGTCTTATAAGATAGATAATTGGCTTGCTACCAATATACCCAGATGTGACAGTGGAAGAGACAGGAAAAATATAATAATATTTATTTATTCCTTGGGTTAACCCTGTTTACACAGATGCTTACTATTAGAAAAGGTTGGTTTGGGACATTGGAATGAATTTACTTAATGGGTCTGTATGTAATTGGATTGGAGGAAATTTTTAATTTCTACAAAAATTATTAGAATTCTATCTTATCCTCTTTTGTTAATTTTCACATGTTAACAAAGCCAACGTTTTTGTCTAGCAGACAAGATCTTAAATCCTAACAAAACTCAATTTTTTCCTTTTTTTTTTAAGTTTGAGATCCTCATGTTCTCTCACGCTGCTTTAAATACAACTCAAAAAACAAAAAGGAGCTAAATGGGGCAGTAAGACCAGACTTTTTCTTTTATTTATCTTATTTTTAATTAAAAAATTAAAGATTTTATTTATTTATTTGAGAGAGAGAGCATGAGTGGGGCAGGGGGAGGTAGCTGCAGAGAGAGACTGAGAAGTATACTTCCTAATGAGCAGGAAGCCCGATATGGAGCTCGATCCCAGGATCCTGACTGAGATCATGACCAGAGACAAAGGCAAAGACATGTGCAAAATCCCTTTTTTTTCTGGGAAACAATACTTTACAAGAGATGTTTGAAAAAGTACTGGGGAATCAACTTTAATAGGAGACACAAAAATTTAATTGACTTTTGTAAAGCTACAGGGATCCAAATGATGGGAATCCCAGCCCATTTAGGTTTTGGACCACAGAGTATTCTTCTCTGTAATATTTTATTTTCTTCCATGTCTACTAACTCCAGTCCAAGTTCACTGATCTCTTTTTAGATAGTGCAAAACATGGCAAAGAATACCAAACGAGTGCCCCGTATTCTAAAGTTATTACATCATTTCTAACATATAGATGTGTGTTATCAAGGCTGGTTCTGTGAAAGAACATAGTTATGCTAAAGTGTGTTTTGTTCTCCAAGAAATTAAATGCATGATTATCACACACTTATAAAATACTTGTGTCAAGAATTTTTATTCAAAAAGTAATAAGAGAAGCAGATATTAAAACTAGTTCACATGGTTATTTGGGATATAAGCAGAGTTGTGCAGCAGAAGTGCTCTGGGCCCATAATTTGGGATATAGAATTTATGTTGTCTAATGAAAAATCACTAACTTGCATTATTGTTAACAAGAATCTTGTGCATTACCATCAGTTTTCTACATTATAACCTCTTGCTCTACAGTTTGTAAATAACTTTGTCAATAGCAAATAATAAACGGGGTGACTCCAATGGATTGAGATAATCTCCAGAGTTTCTGCTACATAATACCCAGGACTCCATTGAAAGGACACCTAAGAATTTATTTTGCCCAAAAATTTGATCATTTTTTTCACTGTCCTTACCTATTTTCCAAACCTAGTCCTTTTGTTTCACCTTTCAGTCTACAGAAAACCCTGTATCTGACTGACTTGTTAATTCTGGGAATGTCTTGCAGATTAATTTGCTTGCCAGAGGTGGTTCCTCTAATTGATGTCTAAGAACCCTAATTAGTTAAGAAAACTTTTTTTTAACATTTTCATTGCTATTTATTATTATTATTATTATTATTGTTGCTAATAGCTCTATTATAAATAATTCACAAGGGCATCTTTCTGACAAAAGACAAAGAGCTGGCTACTAGTAGAAAAAGTACATTTGACTCTGTCAGTGAAAGTGGTAAAGGGATTTGAGACAATAAGGCAAAGCACTGGATTTATGTGTTAAAACTTTAAATATTATAGACACATTTACTTAATTTCTAATACTGTTGTTGCTTATAATTAAATAAGATGTTTTCCATGAACCACGCATTACAGCAAATATATTGTTTATACAGATCAAATTTTCATCAAAAGGGACGCCTGGGTGGCTCAGTTGGTTAAGCAGCTGCCTTGGCTCAGGTCATGATCCCAGCGTCCTGGGATCGAATCCCGCATCGGGCTCCTTGCTCGGCCGGGAGCCTGCTTCTCCCTCTGCCTCTGCCTGCCATTCTGTCTGCCTGTGCTTGCTCTCTCGCCCAACTCTCTCTGATAAATAAATAAAATCTTAAAATAAATAAATAAATTTTCATCAAAAAATTGTAAGTGTATTTTATTGTAGGATTATGATCAGCATTTTGCAGATGAGAAAAGTGAAATTTAGAAAAGTATGTCTCTTCAAATCCCTCATACAATATCTGGCCTAGATACAAGGATATACTATCACAATTGAGGAAGATAATTGAGATTACTTAAAATGATAAACGTTACTGTATAGGGATTTTTTTTTTTGCTTTTTTTTTTTTTACTTTTACTTTTTTATTTTTTATAAACATATATTTTTATCCCCAGGGATACAGGTCTGTGAATCACCAGGTTTACACACTTCACAGCACTCACCAAAGCACATACCCTCCCCATGTCCATAATCCCACCCCCTTCTCCCAAACCCCCTCCCCCAGCAACCCTCAGTTTGCTCTGTGAGATTAAGAGTCACTTATGGTTTGTCTCCCTCCCAATCCCATCTTGTTTCATTTATTCTTCTCCTACCCACTTAAGCCCCCATGTTGCATCACCACTTCCTCATATCAGGGAGATCACATGATAGTTGTCTTTCTCTGCTTGACTTATTTCGCTAAGCATGATACGCTCTAGTTCCATCCATGATGTCGCAAATGGCAAGATTTCATTTCTTTTGATGGCTGCATAGTATTCCATTGTCTGTATATATACCACATCTTCTTGATCTATTCATCTGTTGATGGACATCTAGGTTCTTTCCATAGTTTGGCTATTGTGGACATTGCTGCTATAAACATTCGGGTGCACGTGCCCCTTTGGATCACTACGTGTGTATCTTTAGGGTAAATACCCAATAGTGCAATTGCTGGGTCATTGGGCAGTTCTATTTTCAACATTTTGAGAAACCTCCATGCTGTTTTCCAGAGTGGCTGCACCAGCTTGCATTCCCACCAACAGTGTAGGAGGGTTCCCCTTTCTCCGCATCCTCGCCAGCATCTGTCATTTCCTGACTTGTTGATTTTAGCCATTCTGACTGGTGTGAGGTGATATCGCATTGTGGTTTTGATTTGTATTTCCCTGATGCCGAGTGATATGGAGCACTTTTTCATGTGTCTGTTGGCCATCTGGATGTCTTCTTTGCAGAAATGTCTGTTCATGTCCTCTGCCCATTTCTTGATTGGATTATTTGTTCTTTGGGTGTTGAGTTTGCTAAGTTCTTTATAGATTCTGGACACTAGTCCTTTATCTGATATGTCGTTTGCAAATATCTTCTCCCATTCTGTCAGTTGTCTTTTGATTTTGTTAACTGTTTCCTTTGCTGTGCAAAAGCTTTTGATCTTGATGAAATCCCAATAGTTGATTGTTGCCCTTGCTTCCCTTGCCTTTGGCGTTGTTCCTAGGAAGATGTTGCTGCGGCTGAGGTCGAAGAGGTTGCTGCCTGTGTTCTCCTCAAGGATTTTGATGGATTCCTTTCGCACATTGAGGTCCTTCATCCATTTTGAGTCTATTTTTGTGTGTGGTGTAAGGAAATGGTCCAATTTCATTTTTCTGCATGTGGCTGTCCAATTTTCCCAGCACCATTTATTGAAGAGGCTGTCTTTTTTCCATTGGACATTCTTTCCTGCTTTGTCGAAGATTAGTTGACCATAGAGTTGAGCGTCTATTTCAATAGAACAAATCAACGGAACTAGAAGCTGGTTCTTTGAAAGAATTAATAAAATTGATAAACCCCTGGCCCGACTTATCAAAAAGAAAAGAGAAAGGACCCAAATAAATAAAATCATGAATGAAAGAGGAGAGATCACAACTAACACCAAAGAAATACAAACTATTATAAGAACATACTATGAGCAACTCTACGCCAATAAATTTGACAATCTGGAAGAAATGGATGCATTCCTAGAAACATATAAACTACCACAACTGAGCCAGGAAGAAATAGAAAGCCTGAACAGACCCATAACCAGTAAGGAGATTGAAACAGTCATTAAAAATCTCCAAACAAACAAAAGCCCAGGGCCAGACGGCTTCCCGGGGGAATTCTACCAAACATTTAAAGAAGAACTAATTCCTATTCTCCTGAAACTGTTCCATAAAATAGAAATGGAAGGAAAACCTCCAAACTCATTTTATGAGGCCAGCATCATCTTGATCCCAAAACCAGACAAGGATCCCACCAAAAAAGAGAGCTATAGACCAATATCCTTGATGAACACAGATGCGAAAATTCTCACCAAAATACTAGCCAATAGGATTCAACAGTACATTAAAAAGATTATGCACCATGACCAAGTGGGATTTATTCCAGGGCTGCAAGGTTGGTTCAACATCCACAAATCAGTCAATGTGATACAACACATCAATAAAAGAAAGAACAAGAACCATATGATACTCTCAATAGATGCTGAAAAAGCATTTGACAAAGTACAGCATCCCTTCCTGACCAAAACTCTTCAAAGTGTAGGGATAGAGGGCACATACCTCAATATCATCAAAGCCATCTATGAAAAACCCACCGCAAATATCATTCTCAATGGAGAAAAACTGAAAGCTTTTCCACTAAGGTCAGGAACACAGCAGGGATGTCCATTATCACCACTGCTATTCAACATAGTACTAGAGGTCCTAGCCTCAGCAATCAGACAACAAAAGGAAATTAAAGGCATCCAAATCGGCAAAGAAGAAGTCAAATTATCACTCTTCGCAGATGATATGATACTATATGTGGAAAACCCAAAAGACTCCACTCCAAAACTGCTAGAACTTATACAGGAATTCAGTAAAGTGTCAGGATATAAAATCAATGCACAGAAATCAGTTGCATTTCTCTACACCAACAGCAAGACAGAAGAAAGAGAAATTAAGGAGTCAATCCCATTTACAATTGCACCCAAAGCCATAAGATACCTAGGAATAAACCTAACCAAAGAGACACAGAATCTATACTCAGAAAACTATAAAGTACTCATGAGAGAAATTGAGGAAGACACAAATAATGGAAAAATCATCCATGCTCCTGGATTGGAAGAATAAATATTGTGAAAATGTCTATGCTACCTAAAGCAATCTACACATTTAATGCAATTCCTATCAAAGTACCATCCATCTTTTTCAAAGAAATGGAACAAATAATTCTAAAATTTATATGGAACCAGAAAAGACCTTGTATAGGGTTTATTTTAAAAGTTTGCCACAGATTCAGATTCTTTTAAAATATATATCTATTTTGTGCAAAGAGAATGCACTGAGAAGTAAAAAGAAAGTGATATATCAGTGCTACCAACTAATGGCTATAATATCATCACCTTATTTATGAACAATGAAACAGTGTGCACTATTTAA
Organism: Mustela nivalis; assembly: GCF_964662115.1. Taxonomy (NCBI): domain Eukaryota; kingdom Metazoa; phylum Chordata; class Mammalia; order Carnivora; family Mustelidae; genus Mustela; species Mustela nivalis. Next base: position 16,083 of record NW_028134896.1, on the reverse strand, counting down.
ATAAATTTAAATAAATTCCTATTTATTTTATATATTTATAAATTTAAATAAATTCCTATTTATTTATTATTAAAGAAACTCCTCTAACAAACAGTATGTTTTGAAGGTGGCTAGCAGGAAAGTGTTGTACTACATGGAAGTAATCTGGTATAAAGGTCAGCGGTTTGTAGCAGTTAGGAGAGGAGGAGGATGAACAGGCAGAGCACAGAGGATTTCTAAGCCAGTGAAAATGTTCTGTATGATATGTATGATATTTTAGATATATATCGCTACACAGTTGTCAAAATGCATAAGATACTATACCAAGAGTGAACTCTATGAGAAAAGGTTTATTAATATTTTATTTATTTATTTGACAGGCATTAAAGCAGGCAGAGAGGCAGGCGGGGAAAGCAGGGGTTGGGGGAAAGCAGGCTCCCTGCCAAGCAGAGAGTCTGGTCTGGGGCTCGATCCCAGGACCGTGAGATTATGACCTGAGCCGAAGGCAGAAGCCTTAACCCACTGAGCCACCCTGATGCCCCACCAAGAGTGAACTCTAATGTAAACTGTGGACTTTGGGGTGATAATGATGTGTCAGTGTAGGGTCAGTGAGCGTGAAAAATTATCACCGTGGTACAGGATGTTGATAATGGGGAAGGCTGTGTGTATGTGGGGAAAGGGAATTTTACTTTGATCCCCAAACTACTCTAAAAAATGCAGTCTGTTAAAAAAAAACTTTATAATGCAATATAATACAAAACAAGAATGCATATCAAGAGAGAAATAATGTTTAAAGGGAACGAAGAACTTCGGTAATGTGTACCTAGGGATTTTGATTGCACATTTGTAGGAAGTTCACATTGTCATTAGCAATTGTTTATCTGTGAAGTAGAAGTAACATAAAGTGTGATGAAAACTCAAAAACGCAACACTAAAAAAATGCCATCTATGGGCTCTTAAAAAATGGAACAAAATTTGCTTGGCTTTTTAAGCGTTGTGGGGAATGAAGGGACAGAATTTAAATTCAGCTTCATAAAAGATTGGATAATATATTTCTACAAAGAAGGCTCCTCTGAGTAACATAGAAATGAACATGGTAGCAGAAAGTGGAAAAAAGCTTACATCTCTTGTGAGCTCACGTTCTCTGAAACCCTGTCACTTAGTGGAGACAGTAACTGTTCGATGAATAGCAAATGCTAGTCTTTCAGATCCCCGGGATTTTCACTAAGAATCGTGAATGGATTTTTTAAAAAATAAGTAAAGAATGTCTACAGTGCAAGTACCTGCAAATAACTGACATTTTGGAGGGAATATTTTAATCAGCAGAGAAGGTAAAAATGAAAAAAGTTCCACGATCACAGTAAACATATGGAATTAAAAAATAAAAGATAAGAAAAATTTTTTAAAGGATTTATTTTAAAGGACTTTAAACAAAAGTCCTTTTTAAGAGACAGTTGGCTGTTTAAACCAAAAGTACAATTCACTAAGAGAATCACCACGTTATTTATTGGGGTAAAAGGACCTGGAATGAGGAAAGGCCCATTCTGAAGAGGAAAAAATAGAATCACTAACAGGCTCATGCCTTGCACAGCCAGTGGCTAGAAATCCTGCCTCATGAGACCCTGTGCTAGAACGCTGGTAGAACCATCTAGAACAATGTTAGTCTTTCTTGGAAGCCAACAAGTGTTTGCCCAGTTAAGGGCACAGTAACAATAAGTAACGTTAAGTTATAATGATTATAGATATCTTTAAAAGCCTTTCAAGTTCCTTTTTGAGTAACCCTCACCCCACCCTTACAGAAGTTTATCTGTGATTCACCTTTTTGAAATACCTCATTGTTGTCCCACATTTACCATACCCAAAAAAAAAAAAAAAAAAGCTTTTTATTAACAAAGTGTTCAGAAGGTGGCGCCACAGTAAACAATGAGAGATTTCGCTGCCCGTGCAGTTTTGTGGCAGAAACAGCTGAAAGAACTCAGGACAGACAGAGCCAAGGGCTGGAGGGATTTTTAAAATTACAAAAACCGAACCAATCAAACCAAAACAAAAATCAAAAACAATGGCCAAGATTTCAAGTTTGCTAATAAAGATATGACATTCTCCTAAGACATGCGCGTGACTTGATCAATATATTTATATATTTTTATTTGAAGAAGAAGGAACTATTTGATGCAGCAAATCCTCGTTGATTAAAAATTACCAGATATGGGGGTGTTGGGAGGCTCAGTGGTTTAGGCCTCTGACTTCGGCTCAGGTCATGATTTCAGGATCCTGGGATGAAGCCCCACATCGGGCTCTCTACTCAGTGGGGAGCCTGCTTCCCCCCCCCCTTTGCCTGCCTCTCTACGTACTTTTGATCTGTCAAATGGGTAAATAAGATCGTTAAAAATAGAATTACTAGGTGTGAAATATTCGAGGTTATGGGAAGGAAAATGATTTCACCTGATCTGACTAGGAATTGGTTGAAGCCTGAATTAAAGTGCTATAAAAAGAGTCAGGACCTGGGAAATATATGGGTAAAAATTTCCTAGAAAAACAGTAATAATAGCTGGCTGCTCTTAATTGATCAAGATCCTGCAGTAGGAAAAGAAGAACTGGTTTTAGCCAGAGCATGATCTCCCTTTGTCTTCATGATCTGGCATTTCCTGCAAGCCAGGCATGGGGCTCTGCACTAGAGCTGCAAATGCTGGGGGGCCCTCACTGTCCCTTTTCACTTCTCAGGAGGACAACGGGCATGTCCATGGTGCAGTGTGACAGGTTTTACCACAGGGAGATAAAAGACTGCCAAGGGTAGGTTGGAGCTGGGAAAAGGCACTTAGGAACAGATTTTGAGGGGAGGTGATAGACAAGGGCAAAGCGAAGAATGGGGATGAGTGTGTCACTTTCAAAGTGCCAGGAGGCAGCACAGTGCATTCCCGAAACTACAGCAAGTTCATGACAACGGACAGCTGACCTGGCAGCATCACCTGGGGATGGAGGCTGAGCCCCGGGGTTAACACTGGGGGTGAGATGGTTTGTATACTATGCCGAGGAGGTGAGGTACTACACTGTGGGGGAACAGGGAGCTACCGGAGGATTTCAAATATCAGAATCGTAATCATAATAGAGTATTTAATTGCATCCTAGCTTTCATCAAGGGTAAGATGCAGTATAGATTATCTTCGACTAAGAAAGAGAAATGCTGTCAGTTAAACTATGATATTCATCAAGTGCAAGAGTTATTAGAATGGGGGGGACAAATCTTAGAACAAGTAAACAGTGGTACTAGAATAATTAAGAAAGGTCGAACACTTGGATCAATTAAAAAAGTGATTATTGCTTACCATGTGCCCCAAAATATATTAAGTCTTAGAACAAGAGACGTTCTCATCTTGATGCCCCGCAGCTTTTAGACCTAAGGTACAGAGGGCAGTGGCCAACGACCAGCAGGCCCCAAGTGCCATGTGCCGACTCTAAGAGCAACTGCCTTTGAGAGAGGAAACGCTTGAGAGTGGGCTTTCTGAGGTAGAGAATTACTAGCTGGGAAAGTTGGAAAATTGACACAGAATCAGAATTGATGCCCCTACATGACAGAGTTGGTGAAACTTTCCTACTCAGAGATCTTGAGTCTCCTCAGATGTGTATTTTTCATTTTGGACAGAACATTCAGGATAAATATGATCTGTTCGAGTTCCTGGTTCTCTCATCAGGAGTGTTTCTTGGCTTCACTGGCTCATGTAAGGAATTGATAGTCCAGGGTAAATCCTGACAAAAGCAAAGCACGGTATCTATGAAAAACTAACCACTCAGAAGAGAACAACAGATAAAAGGCCAGGCCTACCTGACCCTGCAGGATCGGTAAGGTTGGTCCAGCAACAGGGGTAGAGGGTAAGTGCCCATCCTCTGCTAGAAGAGCTAGAGAAGACCCCTTCTGGAGAGACCACCAGGAGAGGAGATCAGTAGGTGCTGATGATGAAGAATATTTTAATCAGCAGAGGAGGTTAAAATGACAAAGTTCCAGGATCAGAGTAAACATATGGGATTAAAAAAAAAATAAGAAATAAATTTTTTTTGAAAGGACTTTTTTTTTTTAAGGACTTTAAACAAAGGTCCTTTTTAAGAGACAGTTGGCTGTTTAAACCAAAAGTACAACTCACTGAGAGAATCGCCGCATTATTTATTGGGGTAGAAAGGACCTGGAATGTAGAAAGACCCATTCTGCAGAGGAAAAAATAGAATCACTAACAGGCCTCATGGCTTGCACAGCCAGTGGCTAGAATCCCTGCCTCATGAGACCCTGTGCTAGAAGGCCGCTAGAACCATCTCAACTATGTTCGTCTTTCTTGGAAGCCAACAAGTGTTTGCCCAGTTAAGAGCACGGTAACAATCAGTCACGTTATGTTAAAATGTTTGTCGATATCTTTAAAAGCCTTGTCAAGTTCCTTTTTGAGTAACCCTCACCCCACCCTTAGAGAAATTGATCTGTGGTTCACCTCTTTGAAATACCTCATTGTTGTTCCACATTTACCATAGCCAAAAAAAAAAAAAAAAAAAAAAGCTTTTTATTAACAAAGTGTTCAGAAGGGGGCGCCACTGAAAACAATGAGAGTTTTCGCTGCCCTGACAGTTTTGTTGCAGATACAGCAGAAAGCACTCAGGTCAGACAGGGCCAAGGGCTGGAGGGATTTTTAAAATATCAAAACCGAACCAAATCAAAGCAAAACAAAAATCAAAACCAATGTCCAAGATTTCAAGTTTGCTACTAAAGGTATGACATTCTCCTAAGACATGCGAGTGACTTGATCAATATATTTATATATTTATATTTGAAGAAGAAGGAACTATTTGATGCAGCCAATCCACATGATTAAAAATTACGAGATATGGTGGCTCCTGGGTGGCTCAGTGGTTTAGTCCTCTGCCTTCGGCTCAGGTCATGAATTCAGGGTCCTGGGATGGAGCCCCACATTGGGCTCTCTGGTCAGCGGGGAGCCTGCTCCCCCACCCCTCTCTCTGCCTGCCTCTCTACCTACTTGTGATCTGTTAAATGGGAAAAAAAGGTTAAGTTTCTGTACCAAAATAAATTTGCAGGGAGAAAGGAGTGCAGTATGTGTGGAAGTGGGGTTATCAATCAAGTCAATAATTCAGGAACATATGATGGTGTTTTTAGCATGCTGGGTGGTAATAGAAGTGGTGAGATATGGTTTTTATTTTGCATCTATTTTGATGGTGAATATTCTGGTGAACAGGATGGGGTATGTGCAGGACAGACAATATCAACATTTATTTTACCTGCACAAAAGAAGGGTGGAGTCTTCATTCCCTGATATGGAGAGAATTCTGAGTTAAAAATGTTCTTTCTGATTAAATGGCATAGTGATGATGTGTATTTAGTAAGACAGCGAAAGAGAGCAGTATGCATAATGTTAAGCGGTAAGACATTATAATACATTTGAACATCAAAAAACGTTGTGTTGGATCATTTGTTTATGTGAGTAAATAAATGAATAAAGCTTCTTGGGGTTCTGATAGAGGTAAAGAAGACTACTATATGATCCAAAGGGGCACGTGCACCAAATGTTTATAGCAGCAATATCCACAATAGCCAAACTATGGAAAGAACCTTGATGTCCATCAACAAATGAATTATATATATATATATATATATATATATATATATATATATATATATATATATATATATATGTGTGTGTGTGTGTGTGTGTGTGTGTGTGATGGAATACTATGCAGCCATCAAAAGAAATGAAATCTTGCCATTTGCGATGGAATGGATGGAACTAGAGGGTATTATGCTTAGCAAAATGAGTCAACCAGAGTAAGACACTATCATATGATTTCCCTGATATGAGGAAATGGAGGTGCAATGTGGGGGGTTTGGGGGACAGGAAAAGAGTAAATGAAACAATATGGGATCGAGAGGGAGACAAACCATAAGAGACTCTTTATCTCACAAAACAAACTGAGAGTTGCCAGGGGGGTGAGGAGGGTAGGGAGAGGGTGGTGGGGTTATGAACATTGGGGGGGGGGGTGCTGTGAAGTGTGTAAACCTGGCGATTCACAGACCTGTACCCCTGGGGCTAATAATACATTATATGTTAATTAAAAAAGAAGAAGAAGAAGAAGACTACTATTAATCCAATGCTATGGTTTTCAGCAAAGAGTGTGTAATCAGGCATATTTTATTAAAGTATCCAAGTAAAATGATGGTCGAACATTGGAATAACAGAAAACATGAAAATCAGAGATTTTAAAAAGAGATATGGGACAGTGTAGAGAATATAGTCAATGATATTATAATAGTGTTATATGGTGACAGATGGTGGCTATATTTGTAGTGATCATAGAATAATGTATGGAGATATTGAAAACCTGAAACCAATGTAACACTGAATATCAACTATACTCAAATAAAAGAATAGTAAAAATAAAACATTTAAATTTAAAAATATAAAAAAAGGGACAAGAATTTGAAAAGTGAATTCAAAAAGAGTAAAGATGAGGCTAAGACATACTTTGAACCTTGAGGAAAACAACATTTTGAAAATTCTTCCCATTTTGAGAAAACTCAAATGAATCAATACCATAAAAGAACCCATTTTACCTGAGAGATGTAATGAATGCTCAAGAAATAATTTTATGACAGGATAATTCTTCCCTCTGAAACAGCATACAGAAACCAGGGGAAACACTTGGAAGCAAAATAAACTATACTGAAAATAAGAATCAGGAAAAAGATAAATGATGAAAGATAAGAAAATTAGACCTGCGACAGAGATCTAGTGAAGAGAATTTTTAGCTTGTGGTTTAATGTTTTTGAGGATAATCTAAAGTTCATAACTGCCTTGAGACAGGCTGGGTGTAGGCAGTTTAGGCAGACCCCTAAGACAGGCCTACTTTGGGCAGGTGGTGTTGGAGGAGGCCATTGGGCTGGACAAAGACAAATCCAACCATTTGACTAAAGTGTCTGTGAAGATGTTGAAGTCAGATGCAACAGAGAAAGACCTGTCAAACATAATCTCAGAAATGGAGATGATGAAGATGATTGGACAGCACAAGGACACCATCAACCTGCTGGGTCCTGCACACAGGATGGTCCTTCGTACACTCTCACGGAATATGCCTCCAAAGACAACATACAGGAGTACCTGCAGGCCCAGAGGCCTCCTGACCTGGAGTACTGTTACAATATCAGCCACAATGCAGCAGAGCAACTCTCCTCCAAGGACCTGGCATCCTGTGCCTACCAGGTAGCCTGAGGCATGGAGTACCTTGCCTCCAAGAAGTGCATACACCAAGACCTGGCCACCAGGGAAGTGCTGGTGACAAAGGACAACATGATGAAGATCTCAGACTTCAACCTTGCCAGAGATATCACCACATCAGTTACTATAAAAAGACTACCAACAGTGGACTGCCTTTGAAATGGATGATCCCTAAGGCCATGTTTGGCCAGATCTACATCCACCAGAGTGACTTCTGGTCTTTTGGGGTGATCCTGTGCAAAATCTTTACTCTGGAAGCCTTCCATAACCTGGAGTGCCTGTGGAGGTGGTTTTCAAGCTGCTGAAGGAGTCATTTGATGGATAAGCCAATGAGTGCACCAGAGAGTTATACAAAATAATGAGGGGTGGCTGGCATGTGGTACCTTCAAGCTGCTGGTAGAAGACCTGGATCATATTGTGGCCTTGAACTCCAACCAGGAGTAACCGGACCTGTCCTTGGCCCTGGAACAATACTGTCTATGCTTTCCCAACACCCAAAGCTCCACCTGCTCCTCAGAGAAGAATTCCACCTTCTCTCATGTGCCGTTGCCCAGGGAGGCCTATCTGCCCTGACACCCAGCCCAGCTTGCCAATCGTGGACTCAAATGACTAGTATCCCTATTACTCCTGTCCAGATTCTGTCATAAGCTGTAACCCTTACCCCCAACCCTCCCTAAAAGACTCACTGCCTTCTCCTTTGTCCCTTTCCTACTGGCAGGAGCCAGCTGCCTACCTGAGGCCTTCACCCCTTGAAGTTCACCTCTCTTCCCCTTCCTCTTCCTCCTCCTTGTAACCTGCTCATGAAAGAAAGGCACAGAGAGGCAGGTACTTGCTCGTGGCTACTTCCTTCCCTCCCATATGTTGGACCAAGACCCCTCCCTGGCATCTGGTACTGCCGGGACGTCGAGGGAGTGGGAGATGAGGCATGCCAGTGAAACCTGTCGGAGCTCTCCGGTTTTGGTTTTGTCTGCTTAGCATAACATGTAAGACTGAGTTCTGGTGGCAGGGACCTTGTCCTTGGGGCTATAGCACTAGCGAGGGGATGTCAACTGCTCTGGGCCTTGGCTAAGAGCAGCCCCTGCTCCAGAGATATGGTGCCAAGGGCTTATTAATTAGGATACTAATTTGCTTTGCTGACCAAATGCCTGGTATCAACAGATGGGAAGGCAAAGACTGGAAGCAGTGTTGTGACCATGGGGTCCAGCCCCAAACTATGAAGAAAACACAAAGTGTATAAATCTGAGTAAGTATATATTTACACACCTCTTTAAATAGGTTGTTATCAAAGATTTAATCAATGGGTAATATGCTTCTCATGGCTGGGAAGCATCAGTTGCCATATATTAAAAACAAAGAAAAGAGGTGTCTGGGTGGCTTCCTCCGTAAGTGTCCCTTCTTTTCAGGCCATGATCCCAGGGTCCTGGGATGGAGCCCCACATCTGGCTCTCTGCTCAGTGGGAAACCTGCTTCTCTCTTTCCCTCTGTCCTGCTTATAGTTCCTCTTCCTGTCTCTCTGTCTGTCAAATAAATAAAATATTAAAAAAAAGAAAAAAATGATTTTAAAAGGTCTGTTTTTTTTCTTAATTTTCTAGGGGTGCCTGGATGACTCAGTTGTTTAAGCAGATGTTTGCCTTTGGCTGAGGTCATGATTCCAGTGTACAGTGATCCAGCCCTGCATGGGACTACTTGCACCCCGAGGAGCTTGCTTCTTCCTCTCCCTTTGCACGTTATTCCTCCCGCTTATGTGCTTCCTCTCTCTCTCTCTCTCTTGCTGTCAATAAACAAAATAAAATCTTTTACTAAATAAATTAATAAATAAATCTACTTTCAGTTTAGGTCCCTTAACAAAAATTGCTACTGCTTCATTTAAAAAAAAAAAAGATAATTTAGAAAGATGCTTCCAGAGCTAAAAAGCTGTTTTTTATTTTTCAGGATTAAATATAGAAGTGCTTTATAAAGTAAAAGAAAAAATATGCTATATTAACACTAATCACACTATACCTTTGGTGGTTATATCAAGATAATGAAAAGTGATTTTAAAGCAAATTTCATTATCAGACATAAAGATCAAGTCAAAATTACAGAAGAGTAAAAGGATGAATTTATCAGGGAGTATAATAATTCTTGACTTTTAATACTTAATAACAGATTTGGGGATATATAGGGAAAAACTAAGAACAAAAATCATAACTTCTACCTTAGAAGAGAAATGGAAAAAAGTTTCAACACCTTTATTTTGAGATTTTATAGACAAATGGTCATCAAATTGGTAAGATATGTAAGACTTGAACAAAATTATCAACTAACTAGATATGCTTGATATTACAGATCACTCCCAACAACCGCAGACTACATATATCTTAAGCCATGATTTCCTTTGCAAAGGTCAACATTGATAATGTTCCAGTCATACCTCCGTGTACCAAGAAAGAAGTAGCATATTTCTTGAAAGACACAGCTATCAAAGCTCCATTGAGAAACCGTAAAGATGGAGAAGGGATTTGCAAATTATATATCTGATAATGGACATCAACTCTGATTATTAAAAAATGAATAAAAATCAAAAATCTTACTAAAACCAAACAGAGTATCCAATTTTACATGTGAAGAAAATTATTGAAGAGACATGTCACCAAAAGGATATGGATGGCTTATAAGCACATGACAAATTTCTCAACATTTAGACATTAAAGAAATACAAATTAAAATCATAATGAGACATGCTTACATATCTATTAGAATGGCTAAAATTATAAAGGCTAATTGTACTTCGTCTGAGCTAGATTGAGAAGCAACAAAAAATCTAAACTGTTGTTGGCATATATCATGATACCACCACTTTGGAAAATAGTTTGAAAATTTTTTTAAATGCAAAATACGTTGCAGTTACACCAATAGCCATTTTACTTCCAGGCATTTAACCAAGAGAAACAAACGCTATGTTCGTACAAGGACTTGTATATGAATTTCATAGCAGCTTTATTTTTAAGAATTGAAAACAGTGGAAATGTTCATCAATGTCCATCAATAGAGCAAAGACAAATTATGATCTATTCATTAAAGAGATTACTATTCAACATCAAAATGAACTATTTACAATTGGAGATTCTCAAAGTAATGATGCTGAGAAAAGAAAAGCCAGGCAATGAATAGAATATACTGTGTGATTCCATGACTATAAAAACAATCTAGAAAATACAAATTTATATAAAGTCACAGTCATCAAATATATTGGTGTGATTTTAGTGCCTTCTTCTGTGCTCCCATAGCTTCCTACACTTGGATCTCCAAGCATTTGTTACACCATGTGAAAATATGAACTCTTTTTCTTTATTCTGTCTTACTAGAATAAGAATCCTTGAAATTTTATGGACATTTGAACTCTCAGTTATTAGTAGAAATTCTATCACACAGTAAGTTTTCAAATATAAAGCCACAGTTTTACAATGACTTCTAAGCTTTTACATGATCTAGCCACTCATTTAACCTCTGTGACCTCTTTCCCTGCTACTCTTCAGTCCCTCACAGTGGCCTCCTTGCTATTCCTCAGATATGCCAGGCACGATCCAACCTAATGGCCTTCAAGATAGCCAATTCCTTTGTCTGGAGTGACCTTATTGCTGATAGTTCTGGGCAAATTCATCACCTTTCCATACGTTTGTTCAATTGTCAGCTTCATTGTAACTAACCTGATCTTCCTATTAAAATTCTTACCTCCCCATCCCCTGCCTAGCAACCTTGATTTTTCTCATCCTGATCTAATTTTTCTCTTTCCCCATTGCACTCATCATTTTTGAATGCACTATGCAATTTTTATTCAGGTTTATAGCTTTTAATTGTCTCACCCATTAAAATAAACGTTCTACAAATCCAAGTATTTCATTTACCAGTGTAGTCTGAAGTAATATCTGCCATATAATAGACAGTAGACAATTGGTAAATTTCAGAATAAATTAATGTTGAGAGTATACTGAATTTCATAAGTCATTTCAATATTTTTTCCAAAAAATAAACTATGTAAAACATACCTTAAATTTACTTTCAAAATATTTTATAGCATATAATGAACAAAATAAGACAAAATAAGAGAAAAAAACCCAAAATAAGCAAAAGCCTTAAAGAAACAATCATATGAATAACCATTTCAAACCTACTTAAAAATTGCATAATACCACACTCCTAGATCCTCTCTGAATGCTCTAAAATAACCCTTCAAAAGAAATACATTTTTTAAAATAACAGATATTTGGCAAATAATTTAACAAAATAAAAGTTTCATTCATCTATGTAGATCATAATAAATGTTTTTAATAAGCATGAAATTATAACTCTGAAGTGTGCTAAAATGAAACCACCTGCTAAGGGTGAGAGAACAAAAATAAACATCATTTTTCCAAATAAGAGGAATTTATTACCTTTGAATCAACGCATGTGGATTTGTTCAAAGTGGCAATAAAGGAATATGAAAACACAATCCATAGAAAGTCATATTTTAGATTTCTAAAAGACTTCAAAGTGAAGAGTATATATTTTTTAAATGCTACATAATGCTACATAATGAGAAGTTGACAGGTTGTGACAAATAGCATTTTAAAAGCTCTACTCATAATGGAACAGAAGGTGTCATTTCCCTATAATTTTATATATGTCATTAATTTACTATATTTGGATACAACACATTACCAAACAGATGTTCATCAAAGACTAAATCATTTTTAATGGAACATAATAATTTGAACCTACATCTATTAATCACTTTTTTTGATCTAACATTTATAGTCTCGCTAAAGAATTTATCAGATATTGACAAATTTAAAAAATATATAGGATAAAAAGTCGTGTTTGTAAAAGTAGATTTTCTTGAAATTTGCATTTAAATGAAAATATTTGCTGATATTTTTAAGACTTTAAATGTAATTTTTTATATATCTGACCTATCAGATGACATAAAATTTTTGGAGAAAATATGACTTAATTTTTTGATCTTGCTGAAGGTATTAATAAAGATCAACTGCTGGAATTATTTGTATTGTGATATCTGAGTTAATAAACATGAATAACTGGTATAAAATATGTTTTTTAAAAAATTTTATTTATTTACTTGACAGAGATCACAGGAAGGCAGAGGGGCAGGCAGAGAGAGAGTAATGGAAGCAGACTCCCTGCTGAGCAGAGAGCCCACTGTGGGACACAATCCCAGGAACCTGGAATCATAACAAAGAAATGATGATAAATTCCTTAAAAGACTCAAAGTTGCTCTTGACTGGTATGTTTCAAGCTCTATTCCTGGTTTGCGGACAGTTTTTAACAGGCCTGTCACTGTAGAAATCAGCTGGATGTTTAGAGGCTATCAGAACTGTGCAAAACCTTGGAGGGGTAAAGATTGAAAATCCTTTAGAGAGATTAACTCCTTAAGACATTATTCATCCACACATTTTCCTCTAGACCATTAAGGCTGATGGATGAGGGGCACCTGAGGGGCTCTCTCATCATGTGGGTGGTGGGTTAAGCCTCTGCCTTCATCTCAAGTCATGGTCTCTGGGTCCTGGGATCCAGCCCCACATCGGGCTCTGCTCAAAAGGAAGCCTGCTTCCCTCCCTGCTTGCCTGCCTCTCTGCTTACCTGTAATCTCCCTCTCTCTCTCTCTCTCTGTGTCCAATAAATAAATAAAATCTAAAAAAAAAGGCTGATGGATGCTAAATTATGAAAACTGTTCCCTCCAAATGATGCTTCTTCATAAGGTTTTAATAATTTAAAATTGTAAGAATTTAAAATTGAAACTTGATCGTAGGATTTATCTTATACAATAACAATAAGTGATGGCAGTTATTATTAGTTCTGAAGTATTTGTGATTCTGAATTCTTGACCTCATTAGTAAATTTATTTTTAATAAATTATTTAATATATAATAATATTTATTATATATATTATGGATAACATATATAATATATATAATAAATGCATTCATTCATTATTTATTTATTATTTATTATTATTATTTATTCATTTATTAACTCAAACACAAGAAAATGAATGACCTGATTGAAAAATTGGCAAGGACTGGAACAGACACCTCACTTAAGAAGATATTGAGATGGCAATAATGATATGAACAGATGCTGTGATGATCACAGCATGTCTAATTAAGGAATTGTAAATTAAAAGAACATGAGGGGCGCCTGGACAGCTCAGTGGGTTAAGCCACTGCCTTTGGATCAGGTCATGATCTCAGGGTCCTGGGATCGAGTTCCACGTTGGGCTCTCTGCTCAGCAGGAGCCTGCTTCCCTTTCTCTCTCTCTCTGACTGCCTCTCTGTCTTCTTGTGATCTCTCTCTGTCAAATAAATAAATAAAATCTTTTTAAAAAATAAATAAATAAATAAGACAATCATATATCACTACACATCTATTAGAATGGCTAAAATCCAAAATACAGACAACATAAAATGCTTTTGACGATGAGGAACAAGAGAAACTCTCATTCATTCTGGTGAGAACACCAAAATGGTGCTACCACTTTGGAAGACAGTTTGGCAGTTTCTTACAAAACTAAACATATTCTTACCATATGATCCAGCAATCGTGCTCCTTGGTACTCACCCAAAAGAGCGACAACTTTGTGTACACAGAATCCTGCATGTAAACCTGTGTTTGTAACAGCTTTACCCATAAGTGCCAAGAGTTGGAAATAACCAAGATGTCCTTCAGGAAGAGAATGGATAGATAAACTGTGGTCCATTGAAACAATGGGATATGATTCAGCGATAAAGAGAAATGGCTATCAAGCAATGAAAAGACAAGGAACAAACTTAAAATCTGTCATAATAAGAGAAAGAAGTCAATTTGAAAAAGCTTCATGTTGCAAGGTTCCAACTATATGACCTTCTAGAAAAGGCAGAACTATGCAAATGGAATAAAGGTCAGCGGTTTGTAGCAGTTAGGAGAGGAGGAGGATGAACAGGCAGAGCACAGAGGATTTTTAGGCCAGTGAAAATGTTCTGTATGATATGCATGATATTTTAGATATATATCACTACACATTTGTCAAAATGCATAAGATACTATACCAAGAGTGAACTCTATGAGAAAAGGTTTTTTTAAGATTTTATTTATTTATTTGACAGGCATCAAAGCAGGCAGAGAGGCAGGCGGGGAAAGCAGGGGTTGGGGGAAAGCAGGCTCCCTGCCAAGCAGAGAGTCTGGTCTGGGGCTCGATCCCAGGACCGTGAGATTATGACCTGAGCCGAAGGCAGAAGCCTTAACCCACTGAGCCACCCTGGTGCCCCACCAAGAGTGAACTCTAATGTAAACTGTGGACTTTGGTGTGATAATGATGTGTCAGTGTACGGTCAGTGAGCATGAAAAATTATCACCGTGGTTCAGGATGTTGATAATGGGGAAGGCTATGTGTATGTGGGGAAAGGGAATTTTACTTTGATCCCCAAACTACTCTAAAAAATGCAGTCTGTTAAAAAAAAACTTTATAATGCAATATAATACAAAACAAGAATGCATATCAAGAGAGAAATAATGTTTAAAGGGAACAAAGAACTTCGGTAATGTGTACCTAGGGATTTTGATTGCACATTTGTAGGAAGTTCACATTGTCATTAGCAATTGTTTATCTGTGAAGTAGAAGTAACATAAAGAGTGTTGAAAACTCAAAAACGCAACACTAAAAAAATGCCATCTATGGGCTCTTAAAAAATGGAACAAAATTTGCTTGGCTTTTTAAGCGTTGTGGGGAATGAAGGGACAGAATTTAAATTCAGCTTCATAAAAGATTGGATAATATGTTTCTACAAAGAAGGCTCCTCTGAGTAACATAGAAATGAACATGGTAGCTGAAAGTGGAAAAAAGGTTACATCTCTTGTGAGCTCACGTTCTCTACAACCCTGTCACTAAGTGGAGATAGTAACTGTTCGATGAATAGCAAATGGTAGTCTTTCAGATCCCCGGGATTTACACTAAGAATCGTGAATGGATTTTTAAAAAAATATGTAAAGAATGTCTACAGTGCAAGTACCTGGAAATAACTGACATTTTGGAGAGATTATTTTAATCAGCAGAGAAGGTAAAAATGAAAAAAGTTCCACGATCAGAGTAAACATATGGGATTAAAAAATAAAAGATAAAAAAAAAATTTTTAAAGGACTTTTTCTTTAAAGGACTTTACACAAAAGTCCTTTTTAAGAGACAGTTGGCTATTTAAACCAAAAGTACAACTCACTAAGAGAATCACCGCATTATTTATTGGGGTAGAAAGACCTGGAATGTGGAAAGGCCCATTCTGCAGAGGAAAAAATAGAATCACTAACAGGCCTCATGCCTTGCACAGCCAGTGGCTAGAATCCCTGCCTCATGAGACCCTGTGCTAGAAGGCCGCTAGAACCATCTAGAACTACGTTAGTCTTTCTTGGAAGCCAACAAGTGTTTGCCCAGTTAAGGGCACAGTAACAATAAGTCACGTTAAGTTATAATGATTATAGATATCTTTAAAAGCCTTGTCAAGTTCCTTTTTGAGTAACCCTCACCCCACCCTTAGAGAAATTTATGTGTGGTTCACCTCTTTGAAATACCTCATTGTTCTTCCACATTTACAATAGTCAAAAGAAAAAAAAAAGCTTTTTATTAACAAAGTGTTCAGAAGTCGGCGCCACTGTAAACAATGAGAGTTTCTGATGCCTGTACAGTTTTGTTGCAGAAACAGCTGAAAGCACTCAGGTGAGAGCGAGCCAAAGGCTGGTGGGATTTTTAAAATTATAAAAACCAAAGCAAAAATCAAAACCAATGGCCAAGATTTCAAGTTTGCTACTAAAGGTATGACATTCTCCTAAGACA